>NW_022604324.1:0-85720 GCF_008692095.1 Etheostoma spectabile
ATTCAAACTGAATCACTGTTTTTTTTTGACACACACACACACAAGCACACGCACACAAACAAGCACACTCACACGCACACACACTTTATGAATAACCTCAGATAGTTCACCTGTTTTATTAGGAAGTTGTTTTACACCTCGTTCAAAGTAAAACATGCATGCAACAAAACCCTAAATAAGGTGCTCGGGTTTGAAAACTGATGCAAACAGAAAAATAAAAACAAAAGGAGTTCTTCTGTTCTCCAACAGAAATAAGGAGGAATAAAAAGGATCTGTCTCTGTCTTCATGATATCGGGGTTGGCAATAATGAGCCAATACCTTATTAAAATTTTTATCAACCCCTTCTCTCTTTGCAATTTTGCTCTGACATTGTTTATTTTAGAAAAATGGTAACCAGCATTAATGAGTAGTTTTAGGTCTGTGGGAATGTGGGCCGAGTATTTACCTCGGCTGAACTTGTGAACATCTCTTTGGCATATTCCCAGTCGGATCAAGTCCAGGTGCTGGAAATCTTTGATTCAGGTTTTGAGGGAAGGGGATCTGCATGTGCTTTCTTACAAGAAAGTTTCTGGAGTCCAAATGGCATCTTTGATGGCGGCCATGGTGAGCCACTGATTTGCAAAGTTACATGCTGGTATCTGTTTCTTTTGGCCTGACGGATGGACAGACGACCCAAAAGCTAATACTTCTTGCCAAGACTAACAAGAACAAAAAAAGAGGCGGGGGGGACAGAGTTAAGCCTGACACAATAGAGAACTACAGACAAAAGTTATGAAATAGTACCAAGTGTGACCAGAAGAATTGAATAAAAACTAGAACTTTAAAGTACAAACCTTTCTTCAAGAAATCTTTATTGTGCTCACATTGAACCTCATTTCTGAAACGTGTATACGACCTAAACCGCGTAGGAAGGGCGTACGCCGATTCCTACGCAATTTCGGCAATGTATGTGGAGTGCATAGGTCTCCACATACATTGCTTTTATTAAGATTGAAGACCAAATTGTTAGTTTTTTACGAAATTTTCCCAACCATCGAAGTGTTTTCATAGGCTCGTTGGCACAGTAGCAGCGCGTCAGTCTCATAATCTGAGGTCGTGAGTTCAATCCTCCCACGGGGCAGTGTTTTAAAAACACAATCGATGCTGGAAATACAGTGACTTTCAGGTGGTTGAATACTGCACAAGCACATGAATGGAAGTTGTGATTCTGTGGTTATTTCTGCGATTGAGACAACAAAAGGCAATCTTTTTTTTTTTTAAAAATATTTTTCTTCAAGAAAGGTAACACTGTATAGGATGCATATAAATAGAATATCTGAATTGGTTTACATTACTTTGTCAATCAATCCATCCACCCACCCCCAACAACCACTTACTGCCATTAAAATAATTAAGGATAATAATAATAACGATAATGAAAATAAGTAAATAATAAATGAGAAAAAAAAAAAAAAAAGGAGTGGAGAAAAGGGGGGGGGGGGCCTCAACACTCTTACATTATACATGCCTGTAGCTACACATGGTTGAAAAAAGAAAAAAGAAAAAAACACATCAGGGCCCTGTTGTCTTACGGGAGAGTATTGAGCGTATCAAAATACAAAATCAACTGTCCCATATTTTGTGAATTTACTAATTGAACCTCTGGTGAAGTACTTAATTTTTTCTAATTTCAAGAAAAAACCATTAGTTGCCCTGAGCCAGACAGACCCTTTAGGTGGATCAGGAGATTTCCACTGTAAGCTATTCTTCTACGGGCTAACAAAGACGCAAAAGCAAAAGCATCTTCTTATCATGGGCAACAAGATCTCATTAATCAAGACTCCAAAGATGGCCATGTCGGCAGAGGGTTTCACTTTGGTATCAAAAGCATCATTCAAATGTTGCAGACATAGGACCAAAAATCTCTTAGTTTAGAACAGGTCCAAAACATATGCGACATATCTGCTGGTGTAGAATTGCAGCGCTAACACCGTATCTTGAATGTCAGAATAAATTCTTGATAGTTTGGTTTTGTGTAGTAAATTCTGTGAAAAACCTTGAACTGTATCAAGCTAAGACGGGCACAGGATGAAGTGCCATTTACTCTAGTCTGAGCGCAGTCCCGACTGCATCAGTGATTGTCCCTCCCTAACAAAAGGCAATCTTAAGGGTGCTAGCACACCAATGACTCATCACAGTATCAAAAAACGGAGATGTGCCTTCATTAACATGTTGTGTTATCTCATAGGTACAGGACGCAACACGTCTCCATGAATGTATTTCTTAACATTTATTTTCAGTCTGAGTTACAAATTTGCAGTGAACGTTGTATTGTCCATCAGAAAGGCAAAGGTGTGTTACTTTTACTAGATTTATAACGTAGCAGTGCAATCAGTTGCCCAGGTTTGATTTCCAGCCACAACAGTTGCATTTACAGGTTTTGAAGCCATATACAACATTAACATTACATGTTTTACCCAGGTTTCTTCTTTTTTTTCAGTGATATTTCAATTTCCTTGCGGGAGTCATCCCAAAAGGATAATAAAGATAAGTCTATGTCTATCTCGAAAAAGTAAAAGAAATCCGAAAATCTAACCCTCAGGCATGCTTTACATGTATGAGGACCTGGCATCTCCAGCAGGTATTATGGTAGAGTCTTTGAAAGAGCTGCAACAGATATACCTCCTTTGGTAATCTGACTGGTAGGGTTATAGAACGTAGTGGTAGACTAAGACCTCCTGTGACACAAACTAAGAGGTATGCTCTCTCTTTTATACCTCAGACTATCAGACAGCAAAACTAGCACTTTAAATGTCCTGTATTTATATAGCGCTTTTCCAGTTCTTAACAACTGCTCAAAGCACTTTTACATCTACAGGAAACAGTCACCATTCCACACATTCATACACTGTGGCCGGGGCTGCCATACTGATAAACATTCATACACATTCACACTCCGATGCGCGGCACCGGGGGCAGGTTTTTCTTTCTACATTCAGTGTTTTGCCCAAGGACACTTCGACAATGACTGCAGGGGCGGGGATCAAACCACCAACCTTCCTATTGGCAGGCAACCACTCTACCACTGAGCCACAGCCTCCCGTACATTTTTTACAGTTTCTATTTTACCATATATGTACTTGCACTGTAGTATATTTGTTGTATTATACTCTGGTTTTTATGGGTGTTACGGCGGGTATGAGCACTGTATTTCCATTTTTATGGACGAAATAAACTTGACATGCCATTAAGTTTACTCTACAGCAGGTGGAGACATTTCACGTCAGACACTTGCAGCAACAGACACTTTGTTAGACATCAACAGACTGGAATAGACTTAAGTTGGCCAGTAATGTTGCTTTTTCATCTTTGTTGTTATTTTGTGTGCCTTTAATGTCACACATGTGGATATTATGAAATAACTGCATAGAAAACCTTTCTAGCAAGTTTAAAGGTTCCATGGTGTAATGGTTAGCATTCTGGACTCCAGCAATCTGAGTTCAAATCTCAGTGGAACCTGTTTTTTAAGCCACAGCACCGGTGAAAAAGATCACCTTTCAACTTTCCACATCTAGTTTAAAGTAAGCTAACAGGTTTAATGTCCTTGCCATTTAGACTGTAAACAGTACATTAGTGGGGGCATGTTTGAGGAGTCACCTGGTTGTTAATGTAATTAAAGGAGCTCCAAATTTGACAGTATTGACTGGAAGTGATAGGCTTTGAGTTACATGGGGGATATACACTTTGCATTCAGTCTCACATCACCATAAAATTAGGTATCACTGAAATTTTGAACTTGTGTTGCTGCAGTCAGAGTTTACAGTGCTCATCCTGAATGGGCCAGTATAGTGCATCAGAATTGCTTGTTGAATGGCCTATTAGCTTTGGAACCCCTTTCCCCACAGCTTTCAATTGTCAGATATGGGTGGGGAGTGGGCACTGTGTCCAACCCTTTCTGTGTAAAAAACAACTAAAGAAGTCTCTTGGATGAGAGACAAAACTTCTGCGGAGGACCTTTCACCAAGTCCAGTTGCCCTCGGCCTAGTTGTGAACTTTTGGGTAATAGCATGGATCAGGAACCACAACGGACACATCTGGACTCAATGTTGGCATTGTAAGGCAATATTTGACACGTTTAGACCATGAAGACAGTTATCAGTTTATTTCCCATCAGGCATGTATATCTTTGGACTCAGTTGGACATTTTGAAGATAACTGCACAATGTTTGTTTTTTTAAAGTTATTTTTTCAGGGTTTTTTCACTTTATTAGACAGACGAAAATGTGTGAAAGGGGGAGAAGAGAGAGGGGAGTGACATGCAGCAAAGGGGCCGCAGGCCGGATCTAAACCAGGCCCGCCACGTCGAGGAGCAAGCCTCTGTACATGGGCAACCGCTCAACCCACTGAGCTATCTTGGTGCCCATAACTGCACAATGTGACCCAATTGTCAGTCTATTTCCCATCTGGCAGGGACATTTCTGGATTCAGGTGGACATTGTGGACAGAGACATTGGGGATCTTGATTCCCACCATAGGATTTAGCCTGTATTGCACATTGCCTTCACATCCCTCGTAATGTATTGCCATTGTCAAGCACATTGCCACCCTGGTGACTTTCTTCCATGTCTCCATGAACGCCCATATATTTGGACTGACAGTTAAGAACCTTCCCTTGTTAACTATGACATGGATTACTGAGAACCTACTATATCATGACATGTTTAATTTACTATATTATAATTTTTGAGACAGGGCCTACTGAAAATCTGCTGGATTAGTCAGGATGGCTGAGCGGTCCAAGGCGCTGTATTCAGGTCGTAGTCTCCACTGGAGGCGTGGGTTCAAATCCCATTTCTGACAACTAGTGTTTTATTTTGGAACTAATGTCTGAGAGTTGATATTGGGAATAAAGAACTTAGCAGTTCTTTGCTAAGTTTGCTTCATAGTTGTCAGATAAATTTTCAATATAATGAATAACATGATAAAAACAGAGGAAGGCGGTGCAGTACAGCCCATACACTGTAAAAAAAGATTAGTTGACTCAACTTAACTACGTAAAGTCATCTTGTTGCTTTGACTGAGTTAATTTGAGTCAACTTATAGCATCAAGGTCATTACACTTCAAAACACGAGTTCATACAGCAAGCATATAACAAGCGATAACTTTGAGATGTTGGTTGAATTTATTTCATCAAGTTGCCACAACTGTGAATAGAGGTTTACTCAACATGGATTGAATAATTGATACAACTCGCGATTTGTTGACTGAACTTTCTATATCGAGCAATGTGGACTGGAAAACATTAATTAAGAGAACTATAAGAATGTTGGTTGAACTTATTTTATTAAGCTTGAGCTACATTCTTTTCTACTGCTCTATTGCCAAGTTACTTGAGTTTACAGACATTGCTAAATTTCACTAATTTAAGCAAACTAATATCTGCAAAGTATCTCCATGAGAATTGGCCAGTCAAACTTAAATATTAACACATGAAAAATCTGCTGAAAAGACAGTTCAATAAGGACTTTAATAAAAAACCCAACAAGTCCAACTTTTGAGTGTTCAGCATTGTTGCAAGAAAATGAACTGAAATCTCCACTCTGTTCATGTTTTCATTATAACATAAAATACAAATTAGTGTCTGCATGTTAAAACATGAAAACGTAAAAAACTGTTGTGGCCCACAGAAGGGCTTTACATTTCTTTTCTCTTACAACATAGTGGAAAAGAAATTGGAAAAAAAACTAGAACACTTACTCAGGGCCAAATGCAGAACATCCTCCTAAACCATCACTCTAACTGAGCAGTTTATTCTTTAAAGAGTGGACCCTGGGAGTGCACATCTCAGACCCGATTCCCATGAACAGGCGCTGAATCACCTCAAAAGTATATTTTGTGTCTTTTGGATAGTCAAGGTTCAGCATGTACAGCAGGCCCATCAGGTTCACAAAAGCGTTGGGTACATCACTAAGATGACGCATGACAATCTTTTCCTCAATGACGATGGCAACATCGTTGTAGGAAACTGGAAGGGGCTCCTTCACATCTTCAACGACCAAAAGGATTCCAATCACCATTCCCTTGATGACGTCCTCTCCAGGATCTGTTGGCTTCATGCAAAACAACACAAAAAGGGCCTGTGCTTTAGACATGTTTTGCTATATCTACACAGAGGATGCCTGAAATGATGTGTAACCATGCCCATTGTGAACTTGTTTTTGTATAATTGAACAACATTTTGCTGCTTACCTCACATCTCTTCATCAATGTAGAAGGATTTTCCTTCACGTACCATGGCAGCCCCTGCAAAGCTGCTGCTCTCTTCCTTTGGTTTGATGCCTGCAAAAACACGATACGCGAATTCAGTGTATTTCAAAACTGATTTTTGTCAACCCTCAAATGACGGAAACTGAGCTTCAGTCCAGAGAGGCAACTTAAACTGACCTCACTGACAGATTTTATTCAACAAACCCAGCATCTCTCTCTCCATGTCCTCCATCTAACAGAGATATGTTCTTATTCAATCTTTATCAAAGTGCCTATCCAATCACATTAATTAGAGAAGGTTTACTGTCTGTCATAATCTACATCTCGGTCCCACTCCTCAGTGGGGTTGCAACCCCACAAACAACTATGCACTTACATCCTTGTCGAGACTCTCCATTAAGGATGTCATTTCTTGAACTTCCTCGAAGCGCTTCAACCGGAATAACTGAAGAAGTTTATGCAGATGGCTGTCCAGACCCTCATAGAACTTATTGATGTCCATTGACATGAGTCTGGTGAATTCCTTGATGATCTATGTGGAGAAGTAACATGACAGTTTTAGTTTTAGCTGAAAGTCACCTAAATTTTCACATTTGATAACAGTGGAGACTTGTCTCATGGTGCATATTTCATTATTGTTAACTTCAACAATCTGTGTCCTCAGACTGGCAGAATGGCTTGTGTGGCAGGTTATTGAATTTTGTTAATGTTTACATCAGACTGACATGTCAGTGCTTTGTTATGTTGTCATAATAATTCATACATGCTAAGTAACAAGGCTGTAAGTTATGTACTACTATGATTTTAGTAGTTAAAATATATAATTCATATGAGTTAAAGCATTATTTAATATCAATATATAGGAGTGGCCTACAGAAAAGATCAATTCATGTTTAATGTGTCAAATATTGTGTTAGTCATGACAGTGCAAGTTATTGCTTGTGTCTGTTGATTAAAAAAGATGAAATAGTTTCATGTTTGTATATTCTGGGTCACATCAGAAGTCAAATTACAGGTATACAGTAATTTGTTGTGTGTTTTTACTGTTATGTAAAAATGGGTCACTTTTGACCCTTAAAATCATTAAAGTGTTACATAAATGTGTTAAACAATTTTTAATTCTACTCCCAATATTTTACTTTAGGAGCACATGTACTCAATGGAAGGAATGTTAGCATCGAGCCCTGCAACATACACAACACAACATTACTACTATGCTATGACCAAGTCATTTTTTTACAAATTTTACCTGTCTTTCAGTAAAAAGGGCTGGCCATCTGACTCTCATTTCGGCCACAGGTGGCTCCTCTTCAACGATCTCCTGTCTTCTCAGTGCGTATGTGGCATTCATTGCATCATCAATGTAGGCCAGGTTTGGGGTTGTTTTTCTCATCTCCTGGACCATCTTTTCTCTATCTTCTTCAAGACTTCGGCTGTCTCTTCCCTGGGGGAGATCTGGAAGAAAATTTGTTTCAGACCGTCGAGGTTTCTTCACTTTGTTTCTCTTCCCTCGTGTGTCCCCAGCACCTCTTTTCTCAGAATTAACCTCCAGTTCTCGGCAGCCCAAATTTTTCAATTTCTGTCTGTAATTGCCCATCTTGAACTTTATGCTGTGTTTCCATCCATACCATCCACATGTGGAGCCAGGTTCTGTAAGGCAAGGGTGTTTTTCAACGAGTGCCTTGGCTACACATCCAAAATGTTCAAGTGTAGGGTAGGTCATGAATGAATATATTTTTTCAACAAGTTTGAGCAGAATCTCAGACTTCATGTCCCTTGAAATGGATAGAAGTGCTCCACTTTCTCTAAAAGCATCATTACCCTGCCTGAGCCTCAGCTCAACATCATATGAGAAGGTGGGAATGTGAAAATGAGCTGGCCATTGCTGTGAACGCTGACCTGCAAAGCACTCTGTTTGGCTGCTTAATGAAGAAGATGTCGTAGGAGATGATGTTTGAGCTGAAGAAGATGCTGCCGGAGACGATGGTACAGCAGAGCCAAAAGTGTCCAAACTTGAGTCTGAAGAGACAGGGCAGAAAATGACTTGCAATGTCACCTTGTCCTTTGGTAGATCGTCAACACACGTGAGGTTACAGAAGTCTTTGAAATCCTCATCTTCATATTGAAGGTCAAATGAAGAGTGTAACTGCAGTTTGTTTTTCAACACCCGTTTCAGGCCATCAACGGAATCTGGAACTGAGTCCAAGCGGAGCTTTCTAATGTCCTTTGCTGAAACGATCACACGCAACAGCATCTTCTTGCGACTTTGAAACTCTCAGGACTTCTCTGGCGATGAAGGAAAAAAAGAATGTAAGAAAAAACAAAATGAACAATAAACATTATTAACCATGAACATGCATACATACACATTTTCTTCTGTTTAAAACCTGTTTTTACGTTCATGGACATACTGCATGTTTTTCAGAGTAAGAAGAAGAACACACCATTTAAAAAGTAAAATAACAGCCCAACTATACCTTAATGAAGCAAAAAAACTTTTGATGTCACCATCAGTTTCCCTGCTTTTGTGTATGGATACAAGGGTTGATATCCATTTAGTTCGTGTAATTCCACAATCACCAGTTCAGAAGACTGTTTTTTCATCAACTCATAACTGCGCAGGTGCTCCATGTACCATGCATGGTATGGTTCTATGAGGAAGGACACTTTGCTGGACACAACTACAATTTTAACCAGCTTCCCAAAGTCAGGCAGGCCAGTGGTGTGCCCCACGGACAGAAACATACCCTCTGAATACTTGGTGCCATACAGGCAGGCATTGGTTGCAAGAGACAATAGACTTATGTTTCCAAATTTTAGCTCTACAGCCCGCCTCATGGAGTGCTCAAGTGCATCAGGTGAAACAACTGCAGTATGTCCAACTTCCAGATCAGGTCTGAAAAGACTTGGCAAATCTAGATGGTAAGCTAAAGTAAGCTGGTGTTTTGTTGATAGAGTGAGCAATATGTTTCTGAAATTGTGAGAATCATGCACCAACCTTTTAAAAAAGCTGTGCTTAGCTTCAAATCTAATGGTCCAGAAATCAACTAGGGGACCAAATCTCCGAATCAGTTCAGGATAATGTTCTAAGAAGTGGTGCTTGGGCAGGAGGTGGAAATCAGGAAACACCTCTTTTAATAGGCACCTATGATCGGAGATTTTACACTCCAAGTATGCCAATGTCTCTTCTGAAAAATGTCCACTAGCTAGAAGCTCTACTATTTCTTTCAGATCTAATAGAATCCCCCAAACTTTGTCATCTTCTGGTATAATGTGACCGATCATTAGAGGCAGAAGTCTCAATAGTGTCCAGTTTTCGTGGCAATTCCCACCAATAGATTTTTTTGATGCAAAAGACTTTGAAATTGGATTAGGTCTGTTGGTTTTATCTGTAAACTTGAAAGGGAAGGATTCAATTATGGAATTCAGCTCATCAATTGTAAAGTAGCGTTTGGATATCAGAGACTTTATGCATAGACTTAATTCCCGTGGCACTATTCCTTCAAAAAGGTCGTGCATAAAATCTGGGGGGAAGCCCTGGACTGTGTGGAAATGAGAAAGTCTATCGAGAACACAGTCACTCTTTACTCCATTCACAGAAACAAACTGATGTCTTTTTAATTCCAGAAGGTCCTGTTTGTGAGATTCACTGTCCGGAGTGGAAATACTCTCTCCTTTACCTCGTGAATGTCAATATCTTGCCGACTAGCTAAACAAAACGGCAAAATTTGTCGACATTAAAATTCTCATGAAACCCAGCAAGTGAATGGGCCCCCAAGTTGTCTGCAGACACATACAGCACAGTACCTCTAACAGTTGTTCCCAATTTCTGAACATATAATCCTTGCTGCTCAAGTACTTCAAGGTCTTTTATCAGTGGTTCAAGAATGGCTCCATACCCATATTTCTTCACATCATTGCTATGACACAGACATGCAAGGTAGATTGACTGTACAGATGATCTATATCGTATAGGTAAATTTGAAATGACCCAATAAACTGCACAGATCTTGTGTTTTTTTTTTGATGTTCCTAGTGGGTTGCACACTTCAAAGTCGTCTATATACAGTCCTAGGGCAATGCTAAGATCTTTTGACGATAGCAAAATATTGTCTTTGTAATATAGACCGTCTCTGTATGTTTTGTACTGAGACAAGTGTTCAACTGTTTCAATATGTCCTGTCTCCAAGACTTTATCTATCACATCACTGCGATTTAACAGCTCTGTCAGGACTTTCAAAACCGGAATATAAACAAATTTCCGTCTTGAAGATGCATCTAAAACATATTCAATCGGCTCAATCACTTTAAAATTTTTCTTGTAAAAAGTTTCTCTTTTGTATTCAGAACCAAAAGGCCCGTCTTTTGACAGGAAACTTAGGGGGTTAACTTTTTTAACTATCTCTGTTATAGCAGCAGTGACTGCACTGTTCACTGCACAATTATGGTTGATCAGTACACTTTCAATTATTTTTGGTGTGCACTCTTCTACAACTGAGCTAATACTACAAAGCTCATCTATTATTTCCTGAGTTGTTGTTTTAGACACATGCAAATGTGTTTGCATACGCAGTAAGAGAGATGCAACTTTGTGTTGAAGTAAATCATGCAGGTCTAGATCCTCTATGAAATAATCTGTTAAGTCTAGATCGTCTGAGTGTGTCTCAAAGTTTGTACTTTCACAGTTTAAAGTGCCCTGAATGAAGGTTTGATACAGGTTTTCTCGAAAATTGTCAACAGTAAGAGGTGATGTTTCTTACTCTTATGTGCACGAAAAGTACTGTACACACTTGACTGAAAACTACATTCTTTATACGGACATTTAACAGTTTCCTTATTGTGTATGTGTATTTTCAAATGTGCAAAATACTGTGAATCACTACAAGTCTCTGAAAAATTGCACAGTTCACAATTTAACCTTGCAGTCACCTGCTTTGAACGGGCTTGACTATGGTCTCTTGTTAAATGTTTTTTCAGAGATGATTCTGTCCTGAAGGAGCACACACAGTCTGCATGGACACAGGGAAGAGGACAGTTTCTTGCCTGATGACAGTGCTTCAGCTTATAATGGACAATTAGTGTGCGTTGGTTCGGCGAGGAGAAATTGCAACACTTGCAGGACCACCTCATTGAGGGGCAGTTGCCACAAACAGCACAGCCTACACTGAAGTGTTGTAACCCTGTACAGAAAACAAAGAAAGGGGGAAAAAAAACTAAGTTATCAGCAAAACTGGCTTGATTGCATAAATATTTTTCATGTTGTATCAAATATTATTTTATTTAATAATTGCCTAAAACAGTTGTCCTATATAATTGGAGTCATCCAGTGCAAAAATGAACATAATGAACATTATAACTCAAAAGGACTATTTACAATATTTACATTTTTTCAACAAAAAAAAAAGACTTAAATGTATGCCAAATCTCAAAACAGTGACGCCATTCTTCTATGTAGAACGGTTACAGACTATCTGTGATCATATTAGACTATTTTGACCTGGAGTTATCTATCGTTTTAGCTTTCCGTCTTTTATGTTTATTAAATGATTGAAATATGAACCAGAGGTGCCGTTTTGGGTCATACACAATCCCTTCGGGTCCTGGGTCGACACGATTTCAAACGGCATAGGGCTCCTTTCCCATTGGCCAACAAACCCACGTCTGATCTCGAGCTGGCGGCCAGCGTGACCGTTCACCCCCACTGCTGCGCGAGTTTAACGGCACACATATCACTATGCAGTTAAAAACAATCCCCTATCACTACGTGTTTATACAGCATCTAACTCTACATAAATATATATATATAGTCCGTACACTACGGCGGTGTACCGTATTTTTCCACTCCTCTTCCCCACGGACCATGAGCTGCTCTGTTATCTCGCTGTCTGGTCAAAGCTGTACCAGATTGATTGATTGCGAACAAAGCTTCTTGTGCAGGTCGCGACGTCACGTAAATTGGCGGGTGGACCCGGACATATCGATTTTACTGTTCACACATTTTTCCATAGTAAAGACGACAAGTCTCGCACCGTTTCACTCGTATAAAAGTAGCGTTATTTTATTGGTGCCGAATACTTGTTACAGTCGAATGAGGCTCAACCAGAGCTACATTAAATACTTGCCGTGACACTCCGGCGCTAGCTTAGCCAGCTAGCGCTAGCTAGCTGATGTTACATGCTTCAGCATTTCCAAAAAACGAACATGAAATATTCATCGCAGGTTATGTTGACGGATGATTTGAAACGGAGAGACATTAGATGACCAATGCACATTACCAACAGATGAATAATTAAGCTAAAACAATTTTAAATGTACTTACTTGGACGGCTCCGCTCCGAGGAAAAAAGATGGCGGTCGGCTCAGATTTTCAGAGTTCAACGCTGCGCGTGACGTCACTGCAGGCGCATGCGTGTTGGTTGAAATGCCCACCTTGACCTATTTTCTGAAGTGAACTGAATGGATTCTTATAAGTTTTTTATGAGCTTTCGCGCTTTTTTCAAGTTGTAGTTGTGGTTACTCTTCTTACTTTGTTGTAATAGGCAATAAGTTCTCTCAGCTTGTTAAAAATAGTCCCTCTGGCTAAAAGCCCAAATCCTTTTTAACAGTGAAGTAGGACATGACTCTCCTTGATCATTGGTCTAGGTTTATGATTCTCGCTTGTGGTGTGATAGTCCTGGATGAGACTACTTTGCATAGAAGGGGAGGCATGGATTGAATAATTGTGTTTATTTATTGAATGTGATGGAGCAAATCCAGCCGCTGCATTTATCAATGTCATTATCATTCTTACGTTCTGATTGGCGTGATACGAACGTTTCATGAATATAAGAGGATTCCTGCGCTCATATCTAGCCCACCTCTTTTTTTTGTTTCATGTTATGACTTGGTAGAGTATTTGTGCTTTGGGGGTCGTCTGTCCAGCTCTACATCAGAATCAGAAATTCCTGATTGATCCCTGAAGGGAAAGTCTTCGAGCCAGATTTGAACCAGCAACCTAAGGATATCAGCTTTATGCCTCTACAGTCCTCCGCTCTACCAACTGAGCTATCTAAGGGAGCTAGGACATATATACACACACTTCCTATTGTTGTGAATGTGATAACACAGGACCCCCTGGAGGGACTTTCAGTGATAGAGAGCGTTTTCAGTCTCAATACCCAGATGTATTACAAGATTTGAAGTAAACATCGTATTGCCAAGTGATGGTGGTATGGTGGTGAGCATAGCTGCCTTCCAAGCAGTTGACCTGGGTTCGATTCCCAGCCATCGCAGTAGCTTCATTTGAGTTGAGTTACTTTTTTTACAAGAAGTCAGCTGAAAGGTTACTTGCCCAACCTGGTTTGATAAAATCTCTTTTAGTAGCATGGTTATGGCCAAAATGATAATGACAAATACTTTGATCAATATGGAGATCACAATTACTTGTGGTTTACTTCACCCAGTTCAGGCTAAATGACATAGCTGTAACCACACTGGTTGGCTTCCATATGCCTATAGCAGTGGAGGGATTTGAACCCATGCCTCCAGAGAGACTGGAGCCTTAATTCAGCGCCTTAGACCACTCGGCCACACTACCTGCAAGCATCAGCTCTCCACATCGTGACAAACACAGGGACTGTAACTAACGGTATGCTTGTAAATGTTATTGGGAAAAAAACCTTTGCTAGGAAAAAGCCAATACTTTATTAAATATGTAATCACACTTTGACATTTTTCTCTGGCATTGATTATTAGAAAATTGGTAATAGCATTAAGTGAGTACGTTTCGGTGTTTTTGAATATGGGCTGAGCATTTACCATTTACCTGGTCTAAACTTGTGAAGATCTTCTTTTGCATAGTCACTGTAAAGAGCCATTACCGGTAATAGTTAAAAACCTAAAGAACACTCAAAAGCTTCAAGATAAAACTTACTTAAATTACAGATCAGGGTATGACTTTTATTAATTTTTTGTCATACTAAACTATGACTGTCATGATTTTTTGTCATACTATACTATAACTTTTATGAATTTTTTTACATATTATACTATGACTTTTTTCAACATACTACGACATTTTTTGAAAAGGGGAATTAGCTCAAATGGTAGAGTGCTTGCTTAGCATGCGAGAGGTAGCGGGATCAATGCCAGCATTCTCCAGAGGACTTCAGATTCTTCTTGTTTTACAACAAGAACAATAAATCTGGACTTGTTACGACATACTACACTACGACTTTTTAGGAATATTTCTACATACTACAGTATGACTTTTTTATGTTTTTTCGACATACTAAACAATGATGTATATGAATATTTCGACATACTATGACTTTTTACTACTTTTTAATTTTTTTTTGACATACTATGACTGTTTATGACTTTTTTATGATTTTTTTTTTACATAGAATCAAGTCAAGAATCAAGAGCTTTATTTGCCATTTATGTTTTCACACACAGGAACTCTTGTGCGGTTATTGCTCAGAAAGTCAAGTCAAGTTTAAAAAGACACACAAAGCATTTACATTATAAATGAATAACATTGCACAAAACCATTAAAAAGTACAAATAAAAGTAAATAAAATTGCATTCCTAAACTGGCCAAAAATATAATTGCATATTGCCATTTGCCCCTTATAAAATATTAAAATGCACAATTATTATTAATAAATAAAGAAGATGCACAGGTATATTGCACATGTGTGTTAAATTACACAGACCCTAAGAAGAATAGTTCATTTAGTTTTGGCCAAAAGTCTCACTGCGGCTGGAAAGAAGCTCTTGTAGAACCGTGTTCTCTTTGTAATAAAGATTATATGTACAATTTTTGTGTACGAGCAGGGGGTGAGCTGGATGTGATGTGTCCCTAATAATTCTCTCTGCTCTTTTCTGGCAGCGCTTTGTGTAGATTGTGTCCATGGAGGGGAGTTCTGTTCTAATAATCCTCTCTGCAGTCTTTACGACTCTTTGCAGAGCCTTCCTCTCTGTCTGGGTGGTGTTTCCGTACCAAACAGTGATGCCGGTGGTGAGGATGCTCTCTATCAGTCCGTTGTAGACGAGGGTGAGAGGGCGACAGTGCAGACCAGCTTTTCTAAGCAGCCTGATGAAGTACACTCTCTGCTGGGCTTTCTTCACGGTGGCAACAGTGTTCGCAGTCCAGTTCAGATCCGATGTTGCCTGTAGTCCCAGGAATTTGTAGCTGTCAGCCCTCTCCACCTCAGTCCCCTTGACGATAAGGGGCTGCAAGGGGGGTGGGGTTCTCCTGAAATCCATTATTACTTCTCTTGTCTTATCTGCGTTAAGGCATAAGTTGTTCAACTCACCATAGACACAAATGTTGTTTACCACACTCCTGTAACCCGACTCATCCCCCCCTTAATGAGACCCAGGATAGTAGTATCATCTGCATACTTAGGAATGATGGTGTTATCCTGGTGGGAACACAGTCGTATGTGTACAGGTTGAATAGTGTAGAACTAAGGCAACAGCCTTGTGGTGACCCTGTGCTGGCGAGGAGCTTCGCGGACACCCTCTTTCCCATCCTCACCACCTGTGGTCTTTCAATCAGGAAATCCAGTCTCCAGTTACAGGTGGGAATCGGGACGCCGAGGTCTGCCAGCTTCTCAATCAGCCTACCCGGGGATGGTGTTAAAAGCCAACTGTATCTAGAAACAGCCTTCTGACATATGTTCCTCTGCTGTCCAAAAGTATACTATGACTTATGAATTTTTCGACATACTACACTATGACTTATTATTCATTTTTCATCATACTATACTATGACTTTTATGAATATTTCTACATACTATACTATGACTTTTTATTCATTTTTCATCATACTATACTATGACTTTTTATGAATTCTTCAACATACTATACTCTGACTTTTTATGACATTTTATGAATATTTTGTCATACTGTAATATGAGTTTTACGAATTTTTGACATATTATACTGTGACTTTTATGATTTTTTTTACATACTATTAGGGATGAGCGAGTACAGCATTATCTGTATCTGTATCTGTTTACCACATGAATTATCTGTATACGTACTCGGACTGGGCGGGGCCTACTCCGGAAGTGGTCAGATTTAACCCGGAAGTGGGTCGGGTTGTCTTGAAATGGGCGGGGCTTTAACCGGTATGTTATTTAAGCATGCAATTGATATGGGTGGATCAGACATTGTTATATTTATTGCTGATTAGAAAACTATTTCCGTGACAGCATCAGCATTGAGCTTCAGATCAGTGGTGTTGTCATGGTAACAAACAAACTATATAGGCCTACAGTATATAACAAGTTTTGCAACAATAAATACAACAATGTGGTTGCAATTATTAAGTAAAATGTAATGAACAAGAGTTTTCATACTCAATAATATAACTTTCTTTTTTTAACTTTTAATCATTTTTTGGGGGGGGTTCTTTTTGACTTTCACACCAGGTTTGTGTGAGTGTGTGTCTGTGAGTGAGTAAGAGATACAGAGAGAAAGAGAGAGAGAGAGAAACAAGCAAAGAGAGAGAGAGAGCAAACAAAGAGAGAGAGGGGGGCGGTGGGGTTGGAATGTGTTTGAGTGTGTATCTTAGTTTGTAATATTATTTATTTATACCGCAACTGCCTTTTAATTTTTTTTTTTATAAAACACAGCAAGAAAGTTTCAGACACTCAAAAAAACCTGGATAGAGCCGGCAGGCAGTAAAAAAACAACAACAACAAAAACTCAGACGGCAGAGATGCAACCCGAGTCGCATTCTACCAAGCACTATGTCTGAAAAAACCCCACGTTACCAGAAGTCTCCTGGTTGCTAGGTACTAGTTTGAACCGAAGTATTAAAACAAACCTGAAGCTGAAGAAACCCTAAATGTTAACAGGAAAGCCCGCGGACCTGAGAAGAGAGACGTTCACTTCTCTGTGTCCTGAGCGTGTGTGAGCAGGGCCGGGGGGACACAACAACAGGAGGAATCTTTGTGTTTAGGGAGGGGCGCTGGGACTAGCCTATCACAGAATAGTGTAGGGGAGGGATGCTGGGACTAGCCTATCACAGAATAGTGTAGGGGAGGGACGCTGGGACTAGCCTATCACAGAATAGTGTAGGGGAGGGGCGCTGGGACTAGCCTATCACAGAATAGTGTAGGGGAGAGGCGCTGTGACTAGCACTGTGACTAGCCTATCACAGAATGGAGACACAGTCAGTGGAGACTTATTCAATCCGAGCACGGATATTGACTCGTATTACTCGTATGATACTTGTACTCGGCAAAAGTGCTTTATCCGTACCGGATACTCGTTTCAGCCGAGTATTCGGCTCATCCCTACTGCCAGGTACTTATACCTCTTTTGCAGACTATCTACTGGATAAGATTGATCCGCCAAGCCTAAGCGAGCAAACCCGTTACTCCCAATACTGCCAGTCAGTATACTGTATGTTTAGCTTATACAAGGTAAAAGACAAATTAAGACTTAACAAGGGTTGATACTCGTGGAGCTGTGGCTTAGTTGGTTAAAGTGCCTGTCTAGTAAACAGGAGATCCTCGGTTCAAATCTTAGCAGCACCTTGTTGGTGCAGAGATTTACCTCTGATGGCGTCTGGATGTGTGGCTATATTGGAGGAACTTGGGTGTAAAACAACTGAACAGAGTATTGTGCACTTTGGATACTTTATGTAAATGTAGCCATATCTTAACCACAGAAAAGCATCCAAAATGCAAGGCATAGGGAAGCACGATATTTTGAGAAATTACAGTTTATTGGCGGTGCAGATCTTACGAGTTGGGTCCCCTATTCTTTTATCCATAACACCAGGTGATTCTTCCTTCAGTTGCATATCCCGATATAGTCCAACTAATATCAAATAACCAATGTATTAATTTTTATTACAGCAGCATTGAAGACGTTAAAATCAGGCAGTCAGCGCCAAAGTGCCTTAGCCGTTAAAGTTCATGTTTACCTCAGTCAGCATCACATGCACCTGAAACCCCACCCGACAGTGTCACAGGTACTGATGTACACCTGGGCCACGTTCAGCCCCAACAAAACAAGGTTTAAAAGCATTAACAATGTGTTTAATCCATTTCGCTTTGATATTTATTTGCCCTCAACAGGCCACAACTGGGCAAAATGAAATGCTTGTTAATCACTACAGCAAAAACATAAACTCTTTGTAGTGCAGATACTGTAAGAGATAATTAGGCACTGCTGGGATTTAAACCCAGGATCTTGTGTTTACGAGACAGGCGCTTTAACCACTAAGCTACAGCGCCTGTGACAGGTGTGCCTGTCATGCAAGAATGCAATGAGCTAGTAAACAGGCTTCCAGCCATCCCTCTGCGTCCACCAGCTCCAGCAGGGGACTGGACAAAATTCCCTTTTCCAAGCGACAGGGGGATCCTGAGGCGTTCCCAGGCCAGGTTGGAGATATAATCCCTCCACCTAGTCCTGGGTCTTCCCCGGGGCCTCCTCCCAGCTGGACGTGCCTGGATCACCTCCCTAGGGAGGTCCCCAGGAGGTATCTTGACCTGGTCACCAGCTCATTTTTGTATTGCAGCACATCCAGCTGCTAGAGCTTCTCAACAATCTGGAAGAGCTCCATGTTGGAGGGAAACAGTGGACGTCAGAAGCGGCCAAAATGCGTTTCCTCAGGAGGGGGCTGGCATCTCTAACCCAATGGATGGGGGGGGCTTTGAGTAGAGCCGCTGCTCCTTTGCGATGAAAGGAGCCAGTTGAGGTGGTAAGGCATCGGGTAAGGATGCTTCGGGGGGCCTCTGTAGAGAGCTGGTCCAGGCACGTCCAGCTGTGAGGAGGCCTCGGGGAAGACCCAGAACTAGGTGGAGAGAGTACATATCCAACCTGGCCTGGGAACGCTTCAGGATCCCCCAGTCGGAGCTGGTTGATGTGGCTCGGCAAAGGAAGGTTTGAGGTCCCCTGCTGGAGCTGCTGGACAAAGATGGATGGATGGAAGGAACCCTTTTCACTAGCTCATGTATCTTGCAAGACGGACTCAGCTGCAGGAGGCGCTGTAGCTTAGTGGTTAAAGCGACTGACTCGTAAAGGGAGATCCTGTGTCCAAATCCCAGCAGTGCCTGATTGTCGCTTACAGGAGTGTTTCCACGTGGTTGCCGATACTAACATGTGCAACCTAGTTAATGCCTGATTTTTTAGATCACTAAAGTGACATGTGATGTTGTTTTGTACCATAACATTACATGTGACCATATAAAGCGAAAAAAAGCCTTTTGTTGGAGGTGTTTTGCAACTTTAGTGTGAAGATTATAAAGTTTTTGTTATCATGAATTTCAGTCTTACCTTGGAAGACAAAACAATGTATGTGGAGACATATGTACTCACACAAAGGCTAAAATTGACCCTAGATGCTTTGTCATGACCCCATGAAAAGGCCAGGACAAAAGACTGTGTGCAAAGGTTGCATACATGTATGCATGGTGTATGCATGGATGAGTGTGAGGTATGGTGTCAGTGATTTATGCTGGACAGTGTAAAACTATCAAAGATGAGCGGGAGAGGTGCTGGACTGAGAGACCTCTAGGGCAATCACAGATGCACAACCAATAATAAAACACTACTGAGTGAATAAGTTCAGAAAATGAAGAACATTGTTCAGAAAGCTTAATGAAGCTTCATTTGACCATAACTATTAACCACCTGAACCTGGTAAAAGGTATGAGGTTCTCCTGCATAGCTAGCCAGTGATTTACCTCCTGTAGATGGTGGTCGGCATGCCAACGAGGCTTGGAAATTTGCAGATGGTAATTCAGAGGAGAGTAACAGTTTAAAGTGTAAAGTAACTTAATTTTCTAAATTGTCCGCCTACAGTGGCATCGAGAGCTCTTCTCTAATATTACCGGGTACGCAACAGCTATTCAACTTTAGAAGGTATTGTTGATCTCAGAAACAACGATAGACAGCACCATTATCACATGCCCATGTTTGTGTTCCTTCAAAGTTTGCAAAAACATTCATCTGAACTCGCAAATCAATTGATGAGATTTTGGAAGTCAAAGGTTCAATGTCAAGGTGACTGTGTCCTCATGTCTGTCCATCCGATTCTTGTGAATGCAATATCTCTGGACGCCTAGAGGGAAGCACTTTAAATTTGGCATACATAACCACTAGAAGTCGCGGATGAACTGATTTCGATTTTGGAGGTCAAAGGTCAAGGTTACTGTTTCATTACGTCTCCTGAACTGTATATGTATTTCTCCTGAACTGGTGATGGGGATGCTCTGGGGATGTAAAGCCCCGGTGGCCTAATGGATAAGGCACTGGCCTCCTAAGCCAGGGATTGTGGGTTCAAGTCCCATCTGGGGTGGTTTTCAGCAGATGGAATGGAAGTGTCATGAGTGTCATGAGGCCTCTGACCCAGAGGTTGATGGATTGAATCAGACAGATTAAAAATGACATCCACTACCCTGTCAGCATCCTGTAGTAATGCTGCCTTTCCAGTGATGTGGTTGGGGCTGTTTACAGGGTTTGATCATATCCATCGGTTGCATGGATGGGACATCAATACCCCGGTTCTATCACCTGATCGCTGTCTTGTCTTTGTCGTTCGACGACTATTTGGGCTCACACTTAACACCCGAAGCATCTCAGCCTAAAAGGACCTGCACTCAAAGGACTCTCAAGCACTCCCAGCTGTGCTTTTGCAGAAGAGCGCCTTGTTTTCTTTTAGCTTGGGAAAAGGCTTTAGCTTATGACAAGGTAAACAGATTGCACCATAGTGCTACTCATTAGAGTGTCCACTTCAGTTATGTATTGAAGTACATCCTTAGCTAATGGCCCTCATTATCAACCTAACGTACGACTGGCTTCACGTGAGATTCATGAAACGTTCGTATCACACCAATCAGAGCGTAAGAATGATCGTACATTGATAAATGCAGCGGCTAGAAACAATTGTAATTTAAATATCACGCCCTAATATATTCTCAGTTTTGAGGCCTCGCCTCTATTATTTATGACATGGCCAGACATAATCCGGCTAAGAAGCGGCACTTTTCAGAGGTGGGGATTTAAAGCCTGACATCCCAGGTGCTCTGGTGCAGCCAGATACCACCAGGCCCAGGGGAATATGCCGCCATAGAAAAATGCAATCCTACCGATGAGAAGAATAAACATTGTGAAAATAACGAAAATATGAATACATTAAACATATATGGGCATTGAACATATTGCTGCAGTCTCAGTCTTTGGATGGTATAGGTAGTGCCCCGTCAGACATGTCATGATATAGCAGGTTCTCATGACTGAGAACCTCCTATATCATGACGTGTTTAATTTACTATATTATAATTTTTGAGACAGGTCCTACTGAAGCTCTACTACTGAAGCTAGGCTCAGTCAGGATGACCGAGCGGTCCAAGGCGCTGCGTTCAGGTCGCAGTCTCCACTGGAGGCGTGGGTTCAAATCCCACTTCTGACAACTAGTATTTTCATTTGGAACTAATGTCTAAGAGTTGATATTGGGAATAAAGAACTTAGCAGTTATAATATGTATGAGAAACGCAATTCCAAGTGCAGCGTTTTGTGAGCATCTTTATTGTCCACACATGTAAAGTTCCTTAGGGGCCCGTAGTGGATGAAATGGTAAAACATTTGGCCCTGGATGCATAGAATTCCTGCCATATTGAGCGACAAAGTTTGGGTGTCCTGAAAAAAGGGTCTTGAACTCTATCTCGCCGACCTCTTTTTTTTACTGTTTCTTGTTATGTCACGGCAAGAAGTATTATGCTTTTGAGTCGTTTGTCCATCTCTACATCAGAATCAGAAATAAAAAAAAACATCAGACATATGCAGTCTCTGTGGCGCAATAGGTCAGCGCAGTCGGCTGTTAACTGAAAGGATGGTGGTTCAAGTCCACCCAGGGACGTTTGTTGCTTAAATAATCTGGAGTAAGCCAACTCTAGGGTATATCATTCTGCAGGTGAATATAGAGCAGCCCAAAGATAACCCAAGTGGCGTTACCTTTATCTGAAGGTACAGTTCTGAAAACCATGTACTGTACACATTAATCTTTACGGTCATTGGTATGCAGGTCACTTGATGTAATACAATCAAATACATAAGGCCAGACAGAGACAAAAAGTGAGAGAAAAGAAAAAGAGACTAGCTGTCAATAGGATAACCAGTTGAGATTGTGTGCATCTTTGAGAACTGTAAGTCATATAACTGACGTTGTCAGTTCATTTAAACTAATGAGGAAGAATTTGACAAATCAAAATTAAGTCCAGTAACTTATTCTTTCAAACATCACACCTGAGTCTCTCAAGTCCTGACCATTCCCTGACCGGTAATCGAACCCGGGCCACGGCGGTGAGAGCGCTGAATCCTAGCCACTAGACCATCAGGGAGTCACAGCTTTCAAATTTATCTTTGTAGATGTGAGTTTTCTTTTCACTTACTGGAATGACTCATATTGTTTTAGGCGAGGAATGGCGCCTGGCTAGAGCTTCAGAAGTAATACTTACCATGAAATATGTCTTGTCCTTCACGCACGTAACGCTGTGCAATCTGACCAGCAGCTAAACACCTTCCACCATCAAGCACTGGCGACTGGGATCCTTGTAACATGTTTATTTGAGTAACAAAGGGTGAAACTGGGAGAAAACACAATGACCAGTTACTTAGATAGTAATGAGTCACAGATATTAAACAAAGATAATTGTAAAAACAATATAACTACACAACAGGCTAGCAAAAATGTAAGATGAAATAAAGAAACACGTAATGTATTGTTATACAGTGTACGTAGTATAACCTATGTTGGGTATCTAAATAAACTAAGATATACTTACATGTGGCATTACCCAAGATAAAAGTGGTAAACTAGCTTACTGAAGTATATCGTCAGTTAGGGCTGAAATATTGTGTTTTAGCATTGACATCGCGATGTGCGCATGCGCGAAAGTCACATTGCAGGACGTTACGATGTTGACGTTAATACTTTTTTGCTGCTTGATAGAAAAGTAACCTTTCACCGTTTCTCCTTTACATGATTATTACCATCCGACCGTTCCCCTTTAAGACAGGTAGCCATGTAGGCAACGTGTGGATGTGATAAGGTGACCAGATTTCTCAGACAAAATCCTGGGACATTTTCAGCTCAGAAGCGTATTTACTTCCAAAACAAGTAATGTTTTTATTTTTGTAAAACTTAAAACGGGGACACTAGACCTAGAGCTGTTCTTATTAGGGGAGCCCCCCCTGCTGCTACTTCCTACTCCACTCCACTACACCTCAAGATAGAAAGTCCTAATATTTCAAGATAGAAAGTCTTAATATTTCAAAATATAAAGTCCTAATAGTCCTAATATTTCAAGATAGAAAGTCTTAATATTTCAAGATAGAAAGTCCTAATATTTCAAGATAGAAAGTCTTAATATTTCAAGATAGAAAGTCTTAATATTTCAAGATAGAAAGTCTTAATATTTCAAAATATAAAGTCCTAATAGTCCTAATATTTCAAGATAGAAAGTCCTAATATTTCAAGATAGAAAGTCCTTATAGTCCTAATATTTCAAGATAGAAAGTCTTAATATTTCAAGATAGAAAGTCTTAATATTTCAAAATATAAAGTCCTAATAGTCCTAATATTTCAAGATAGAAAGTCCTAATGTTTCAAGATAGAAAGTCCTTATAGTCCTAATATTTCAAGATAGAAAGTCTTAATATTTCAAGATAGAAAGTCCTTATAGTCCTAATATTTCAAGATAGAAAGTCCTAATATTTCAAGATAGAAAGTCTTAATATTTCAAGATAGAAAGTCTCAATATTTCATAATGTTGTAATGTTACTGAACTACTGACAGCTTTTGCTTTACTGCTCAAGGCTTGTTTCTGCAACAGCTCCTTGAGAATCAGATACAACAAAAACTACTGAGGACATATTTTCCTTTGACAGTGATGCAGTATTAAACGAGATCGCTGCAATGTAAGTTAATGGGATAATTGTCCAGCTTGTATTTACGTTCATAAAAGTGCTTGTTTAGCTGCTAACAGACTCAGATTAATATTCTAAGTGTCTGACAACATTATGGGAAGGATTTCTAAGGAGGTCGACCTTTCTGTTAAAGATTAAGATCCTTTTTAAAACATAAAAGTCCGCGAAATTGCGTTCGCTAAACCCACCAGACTCCATGTAAATAATCAGTGATTTTAGCATCGTAAAACACGGCTTCTAAAACATCTCTGAGCAGCGCGGGCTCTGGCGGTCTAGAGCCTGCGTGTAGGGTGTGCGACTATCGGCTACGTTTTGTCAGTTTTGTCTTTCTTTCATTCCAATTTCGGGTCTTTCAGTCACAGTGAAAACCGGGGACATTTCCGGGGACAGATCCAGCCGGGGACAGGTAGCCAAAATCGGGGACTGTCCCCGGAAACCGGGGACGTCTGGTCACCCTAGTATGTGACGTTAGTCCGACGGGGTTTGGTATGGGAAGTGAGGCTCTCCGTGTGTAGAAAAGTAGCCTACCGTTGGCAACAGCTGCCTCTGACACAGTGATGTCATAGTATTTGATGGGTAGTGAGTGACGCTACAGTAGTTGGGGTTTTATGTTCTCCTCAAATACAAACTAAACCCCCTGATTAATGCAACATAATCACAACGTCTCCCGGCCATTTCCCACCGCAGAAAGCTGCAACCAGTCAGGCTAAAGCTAATATAGTTAGCTTAAAGAAACCAGCAGAAAGCTGCTACCAGCCAGGCTAAAGCTAAAATAGTTAGCTTAAAGAAACAAGCAGAAAGGCGCTACCAGCCAGGCTAAAGCTAAAATAGTTAGCTTAAAGAAACAAGCAGAAAGGCGCTACCAGCCAGGCTAAAGCTAAAATAGTTAGCTTAAAGAAACAAGCAGAAAGCTGCTACCAGCCGGTCTAAAGCTAATATAGTTAGCCTAAAGAAACAAGCAGAAAGCTGCTACCAGCCAGGCTAAAGCTAAAATAGTTAGCTTAAAGAAACAAGCAGAAAGCTGCTACCAGCCGGTCTAAAGCTAATATAGTTAGCTTAAAGAAACAAGCAGAAAGCTGCTACCAGCCAGGCTAAAGCTAATATAGTTAGCTTCAAGAAACAAGCAGAAAGCTGCTACCAGCCAGGCTAAAGCTTATATAGTTAGCTTAAAGAAACAAGCAGAAAGCTGCTACCAGCCGGTCTAAAGCTAAAATAGTTAGCTTAAAGAAACAAGCAGAAAGCTGCTACCAGCCAGCTAAAGATAATACAACTAGCCCAAAGAAACAAGAGGCATGCAGGTCTGGTCAGTTATCAAACTATCGAGCTGACCCCGCTAGTCGACCAAACCTGAAATTAGAGGAAGCAACATGCAGTCACTCTCATTCACGTTAGCCTGGATTGATTATTATATGAATACAATGGTGTCATGCTAGTCAACCAGAGTATTTCTACCTGATGTCCCTCTCCAAAATCACTTCAGAAGAGTAATGTTAGTCACAGCGCTTACTTGCTTTGGTGTTTGTAAAGCAATAAAGTTCAACAAAGAATATGAAGGTAAATATGGTGCAAATGTGAGAGCGCGTAGATGTGATGTGAGCACTTAGAGAATATGATTTCAGAGCTTGTAGAAAAAAATTCTGTACTTGTACTTAATTTCATTTTTTTTTTCACTTCAGTCACTTTTCCACAGCGGCGAGTCTGCACCCTCGACTTTTGCAACACTTCTTGCGATACATTTGGTGCAAAACTAAGTTGTACCTGTGGACTTCTGTGGAGCTCTGAGCCAACAGGATGGGGGGGAAGGGGCAGCAGGGTTTTTATCCCCAGATGAGCAGTGACGTGCAGTCAGGGTAGGCAGGGTAGACAGTGCCTACCTTTGCCAAAATTCAAGCATAAAAATGTTTATTAAATAAATGTATTATAAACTTGTATTTGTATTTTTACTGATTATTCTTGTGATTTATATGTGTGTTGTTCCAATTATTTAGACGGTACGATGACAAATGTAGCAGTTACGCATAATCAAATTGGCGGCCTGGTCGCCCAGCGTCTGGTTGGCGGCCTGGTCGCCCAGCGTCTGGTTGGCAGCCAGAAAAAAAGGCAGAATAAGCAGTGCCTTTACTGCCTTTATTAGCCAATGTTGCGCATGCGCACTTCGATCCTGTATTCTTTAACATGTACGTCAAAAGGCACAACTCTGCCGTGCCTTTGTACGTAAATGTGTTATGCCAGTAATCGTCTCCGTTAGATATCAAACATGAACCAATTAGAATCCAGATATTACTGTCCCTTTGCGTAGCTGACGTCATTACACCAGCTACGTTGTAAGCGCAATCCCCGCGAAATTCAAAGTCAAAATGACAGCAGCGGTGTCCGCCGATATCACAGCGGTGAGGAATTTCTCTAAACTCGATTTTAATTAAAAAAAAGAACTAATAGCAAGATGGAGGTCTACGCCAGCCTTAGATGGAGGTCTACGCCAACCTTAGATGGACTACTGCAGCAAAAGGGACAAATACTCGTTGCATCGTTTCAAACTGACTGGTTTGGAAGAAGAGATGTGGCTATGTGGCCATGCTAACAGTGAGCGGCGGGACCTGGGATCTGAACAGTCAGCGGCTGGGCCTCTACGGGGTCCTGGATCTGAACAGTCAGCGGCTGGGCCTCTACGGGGTCCTGGATCTGAACAACCCGCCCGCAGCTTTAA
Source organism: Etheostoma spectabile (assembly GCF_008692095.1). Lineage (NCBI taxonomy): Eukaryota > Metazoa > Chordata > Actinopteri > Perciformes > Percidae > Etheostoma > Etheostoma spectabile. Next base: position 26,890 of record NW_022604324.1, read on the forward strand.
CCAAGCAGGAAAAGCCGTCAGCTCATATAATACCGGCAACTACAGCTTCGCACATTTTCCACCCTGAAACGGATCAAAACATCCAGTCGGAACCGGACCGGGCCGGCACGTCTTCCAGCCCTCGCCGAGTCAGAGACTTTGCAAACTAAAGCGCCGTAAAGACGAGTTTTACAACGCTGTGATCGACGCCTTCACGAGAAAGCGTCGGATGGATTTTATGTACAAATCTACCGATTGGTGAGTCAGAAACTATTTTGGGCTTAGTGTGATTGAACTAATGCTGCTAGCCATTTGCCTTCATATTCAGTTGAGCAGTATGTGTTTTCATTGTTGCTGACTGGGACTGAAAAACATAATTGGACGCTGTGCAATAATTAGAACAAAGATGGTTTCATAACTTGCATTCTGATGCTGGACATTAACGTGTGTGTGTGTGTGAGAGAGAGAGAGAAAGAAAAAAATATGTCACCCAGAGTATTTGTCTGAAATCTTAACTTTGCGGGAACACACTGTCATTGCGGTCTTCAAATCAGCTGGTTTCAGAAGTCCTAAGGTCCAGGTGTAAACGGTGGGGGGGGGGGTCAGGCTTTTGCGGTTGCTCCCCCGAGACTCTGGAACAAGTTACCCCCCGATATTCGCACTGTTACAGATGTGGCTCTTTTTAGGTCCAAAATCAAGACATATCTTTTGAATCAGGCTTTTAATACGTAGCAGTGGTGGGACAGTTTCATTCTTTGGTTTCTTTGAGACCTTTTCTGATTTTACTGTTCGCTATGTTCACTCTATTGGATGATGTCATACTCATTCTGTTAAGCACCGTAGCCTGCTGGTTGCTGTAAAGGGTTATATAATTACATTAGATTGATAGATTAATTGGAAATGTCTTGCTATCGACCGCGCGTGTGTGCCGCGCTTGTGCGTAACGTTTTGATTTTTAGCCTAAACAATAAATTAGGTAATCTGCATTTCACAACTCAGTGCCTACCCTCTTACTGACATCACCGCACGTCACTGGTGTGCAGGTGTTTTAGTGGGTCTTTACATGTGCTCATCTGCTGTAAAGCACAATAGTGTTCCATTGGACCAACAGGTCAAAAATTGACCTAGGAAAACCAAACACTATATTTTAAAACCCTAAAATTCATAAATATCATAAAATTTTAAACCCATGTTATTTTGGTTAATAGAAACTCATTTCTGATAAAGAAACTTAACATGTAAAATTAACATGCAATTGTTTTAGTTTGGAGGCATGCATAAAGTAATGGCAAAAAGAAACCGTTGTGCTTCCTGGCAGATTAAATCATTCATAGCTTAGAAATAAGTATGGTAAAATCAGTTCAGTTTAATATCACCACAGATATAAGTAGGTACATGCAGAAACATGTCAAAGGCACGTCAGGTTGGCGGCCTGGTCGCCCAGCGTCTGGTTGGCGGCCTGGTCGCCCAGCGTCTGGTTGGCGGCCTGGTCGCCCAGCGTCTGGTTGGCAGCCTGGTCGCCCAGCGTCTGGTTGGCAGCCTGGTCGCCCAGCGTCTGGTTGGCAGCCTGGTCGCCCAGCGTCTGGTTGGCAGCCTGGTCGCCCAGCGTCTGGTTGGCAGCCTGGTCGCCCAGCGTCTGGTTGGCAGCCTGGTCGCCCAGCGTCTGGTTGGCAGCCTGGTCGCCCAGCGTCTGGTTGGCAGCCTGGTCGCCCAGCGTCTGGTTGGCAGCCTGGTCGCCCAGCGTCTGGTTGGCAGCCTGGTCGCCCAGCGTCTGGTTGGCAGCCTGGTCGCCCAGCGTCTGGTGGCAGCCTGGTCGCCCAGCGTCTGGTTGGCAGCCTGGTCGCCCAGCGTCTGGTTGGCAGCCTGGTCGCCCAGCGTCTGGTTGGCAGCCTGGTCGCCCAGCGTCTGGTTGGCAGCCTGGTCGCCCAGCGTCTGGTTGGCAGCCTGGTCGCCCAGGTCTGGTTGGCAGCTGGTCGCCCAGCGTCTGGTGGCAGCCTGGTCGCCAGCGTCTGGTTGGCAGCCTGGTCGCCCAGCGTCTGGTTGGCAGCCTGGTCGCCCAGCGTCTGGTTGGCAGCCTGGTCGCCCAGCGTCTGGTTGGCAGCCTGGTCGCCCAGCGTCTGGTTGGCAGCTGGTCGCCCAGCGTCTGGTTGGCAGCCTGGTCGCCCAGCGTCTGGTTGGCAGCCTGGTCGCCCAGCGTCTGGTTGGCAGCCTGGTCGCCAGCGTCTGGTTGGCAGCCTGGTCGCCCAGCGTCTGGTTGGCAGCCTGGTCGCCCAGCGTCTGGTTGGCAGCCTGGTCGCCCAGCGTCTGGTTGGCAGCCTGGTCGCCCAGCGTCTGGTTGGCAGCCTGGTCGCCAGCGTCTGGTTGGCAGCCTGGTCGCCCAGCGTCTGGTTGGCAGCCTGGTCGCCCAGCGTCTGGTTGGCAGCCTGGTCGCCCAGCGTCTGGTTGGCAGCCTGGTCGCCCAGCGTCTGGTTGGCAGCCTGGTCGCCCAGCGTCTGGTTGGCAGCCTGGTCGCCCAGCGTCTGGTTGGCAGCCTGGTCGCCCAGCGTCTGGTTGGCAGCCTGGTCGCCCAGCGTCTGGTTGGCAGCCTGGTCGCCCAGCGTCTGGTTGGCAGCTGGTCGCCCAGCGTCTGGTTGGCAGCCTGGTCGCCCAGCGTCTGGTTGGCAGCCTGGTCGCCCAGCGTCTGGTTGGCAGCCTGGTCGCCCAGCGTCTGGTTGGCAGCCTGGTCGCCAGCGTCTGGTTGGCAGCCTGGTCGCCCAGCGTCTGGTTGGCAGCCTGGTCGCCCAGCGTCTGGTTGGCAGCCTGGTCGCCCAGCGTCTGGTTGGCAGCCTGGTCGCCCAGCGTCTGGTTGCAGCCTGGTCGCCCAGCGTCTGGTTGGCAGCCTGGTCGCCCAGCGTCTGGTTGGCAGCCTGGTCGCCCAGCGTCTGGTTGGCAGCCTGGTCGCCCAGCGTCTGGTTGGCAGCCTGGTCGCCAGCGTCTGGTTGGCAGCCTGGTCGCCCAGCGTCTGGTTGGCAGCCTGGTCGCCCAGCGTCTGGTTGGCAGCCTGGTCGCCCAGCGTCTGGTGGCAGCCTGGTCGCCCAGCGTCTGGTTGGCAGCCTGGTCGCCCAGCGTCTGGTTGGCAGCCTGGTCGCCCAGCGTCTGGTTGGCAGCCTGGTCGCCCAGCGTCTGGTTGGCAGCCTGGTCGCCCAGCGTCTGGTTGGCAGCCTGGTCGCCCAGCGTCTGGTTGGCAGCCTGGTCGCCCAGCGTCTGGTTGGCAGCCTGGTCGCCCAGCGTCTGGTTGGCAGCCTGGTCGCCCAGCGTCTGGTTGGCAGCCTGGTCGCCCAGCGTCTGGTTGGCAGCTGGTCGCCCAGCGTCTGGTTGGCAGCCTGGTCGCAGCGTCTGGTTGGCAGCCTGGTCGCCAGCGTCTGGTTGGCACAGCTGGTCGCCCAGCGTCTGGTTGGCAGCCTGGTCGCCCAGCGTCTGGTTGGCAGCATGGTCGCCAGCGTCTGGTTGGCAGCCTGGTCGCCCAGCGTCTGGTTGGCAGCCGGTGCCCAGCGTCCTGGAGTGGCGGCGGGTGGGATGGTGTCGCCCAGCGTCTGGTTGGCAGCCTGGTCGCACAGCGTCTGGTTGGCAGCCTGGTCGCCCAGCGTCTGGTGGCAGCCTGGTCGCCCAGCGTCTGGTTGGCAGCTGGTCGACCAGCGTCTGGTGGGCAGCCTGGTCGCCCAGCGTCTGGTTGGCAGCCTGGTCGACCAGCGTCTGGTTGGCAGCCTGGTCGCCAAGCGTTCTGGTTGGCAGCCTGGTCGCCCAGCGTATGGTTGGCAGCTGGTCGCCCGCGTATGGTGGAAGCCTGGTCGCCCAGCGTTGGTTGGCAGCACTGGTCGCCCAGCGTCTGGTTGGCAGCACTGGTCGCCAGCGTCTGGTTGGCAGCCTGGTCGCCCAGGTCTGGTTGGCAGCCTGGTGACCAGCGTCTGGTGGCAGCCTGGGAGCCCAGAGGTATGGTTGGCAGCCTGGTCGCCAGCGTCTGGTTGGCAGCCTGGTCGCCCAGCGTTCTGGTTGGCAGCATGGTCGCCCAGAGTTGGTTGGCAGCTGGTAGGCCCAGCGTTGGTTGGCAGCCTGGTGCCCAGCGTCTGGTTGGCAGCCTGGTCGCCAGCGTATGGTTGGCAGCTGGTCGCCCAGCGTCTGGTTGGCAGCATGGTGCCCAGCGTCTGGTTGGCAGCCTGGCGCCAGCGTCTGGTTGGCAGCCTGGTCGCCAGAGTCTGGTTGGCAGCCTGGTCGCCCAGCGTCTGGTGGCAGCCTGGTCGCCAGGTCTGGTGGCAGCCTGGTCGCCCAGCGTCTGGTTGGCAGCCTGGTCGCCCAGCGTCTGGTTGGCAGCCTGGTCGCCAGCGTCTGGTTGGAGCCTGGTCGCCCAGCGTCTGGTTGGCACTGGTCGCCCAGCGTCTGGTTGGCAGACTGGTCGCCCAGCGTCTGGTTGGCAGCCTGGTCGCCCAGCGTCTGGTTGCAGCCTGGTCGCCCAGCGTTGGTTGGCAGGCCTGGTCGCCCAGCGTCTGGTGGCAGCCTGGTCGCCCAGCGTCTGGTTGGTTTCGAGCCGTTTGGGTCGTTCAGGGGGCAATTGAACATCTGCAAGTTTTTGAATAGCTGCCTCAGCTTCCACTTCATTGGTTTCCAGTTGTGCTGAAAAATTAAGAAAATCGTTAAGTCCCAACTACCCTTGACAATAATACTGTAAAAATTTACCATTAAGGCTTCTTCGTTTTTATAAAAAGCAGCAAGTATTAAGACTTCCCTTTTAAGAATTTATAGCCCAAAAGACTTCATTGGTAATTAGGCCAGTAACGTTTGCTTAAAACATTACAGAATCTGAATGAGATTAAGCTAGCACAGCAGTTGTGTTCATGTGCTGCATTCACTTGGTTGGGAAATTCCACAATCTATACAAAGCTACCTTAGCGATTCTGTTGCTTTGGAGAGCAAATAGCCACACAATATAAACAAGAGTGTAATCTTATTTATTTTTCATGTAACGTGGGGACACTTGCAATATTAGACAATACGGTGTGAGTGATGTGGCTATAGGCCGAAGTTGAGGTAAGCACCAATTGTTGTATTCAATAAACACATGAATGTCTGATTAATTAAGCCAGCAGCTTTATACCCACATTGTATGGTCAAAATAGTTTAAACATGGGTTGGATCCCATTCCAAAAGCCAGACAACTTAACCTTATTTACTACATTGTGCCACAAAGAACCTCAGCTGTAAAAACAGTTGCGTCATTTTCCCATTATGGTTCACAGAACCTGCTCACCTTCTTTAGCAGCTTGGATCAACTTGGACTCCCATTGACTGGAGAAGTGCGAAGGCCCTCTTCATGGAGAGATCATTGGGAGACACATCTGTGGCAGAAAATAAATTCAGTTAGTGTCCGTAAGTAGCTCTTGAAAGAGTCTGTCACTAACGTTCTTACCTTAATCATTCTCCTCTGCCGCTCATAATCATGTCTTTCATTTGTGCCGCCAACTGGCAAACTTAAGCCTAAGGACAATGCAATGCTGTTAATCAAATGTTTCTGCTATTTGACGGCACATATCATGAACTTGTTCCAGCTAAATTTCACTTCAGTAATTGTGTAATTTACCCTACTCTTTTACATTTGTTATACTCCACTACATATTTGAATACACGCTTGAAACAGAAGAAAGTAACAACCTTTGTTAATCCAAACAGTCAGCACCAAACACAAAGACCCAAACAGCTGCCATCACTCCATCACCAAGAGAAACTGGTTCCTGTGCTACATGCCAGGTAAAAACCATCATGCAGGTAGCACAGCTGTGCTGATCAGCTCTGATTGGCTCTCTCTGCAGAGTCCGTGCTAGTTGAGATTCAGCCCATGAAAAATGGGAATTTGGAAGCAAGGGACACGTACAGACTATACTGTAAAGAAAGTCCAGGAAGTTGTGTTTTTTACAAGAAGAAAGTCAATGATGTTTGTCTGAACATGTTAGACTTTTTATTGTTATTTGCGTTAACTTACTGGCAACGTGCTGTAACTTCCTGATTACAGTATCATAACTGTACATGTTTTTTTACAGTAAATACCCTTACTGTAATTTAGTTTTACAGTAGTAAAATATCCTTGGTTTTAAGTTTAAGAACTCCACAGTGGCAAAAGCCCAGGGATTGATTAAATTCGTTGAGAAATATGTAAGGAGAGGATGTCTTGGTTGACATACCTCTTAACATTGCGTGGAGGTCTATGGCAGTGCCTAAGGAGTGGCAGACCAGGGTGGTTGCTCCCCTCTTCAAGAAGAATGGCATCAGCCCATTACAGGAGTATCACTATGCTCAGGCTCCTTGGAAATCTCTACTCCAAGGTGCTGGAAAGTCAAGTTTAGCCAATCCTCAGCAAGAAGTGTACCAATGAATGTAACATTTCAGCAGTTGGAAGTGGTGGGATTTGAACCCATGCCTCCAGAGAGACTGGAGCCTTAATCCAGCACCTTAGACCGCTCGGCCACACTACCTGCAAGTATCTCTTCCCCAAATCGTGACAAACACAAGGAACGTAACTAACTGTATGCTTGTCAATGTTATTGGAACAAAACGTTTGCAAGGGAAAAGCCAATCCTTACATTCTAAAAAACATTATCACTCTTTGTCATTTTTCTCTGGCATTTGTTGATTTTAGAATATTGTAACTAATAATAGGTTAGGTCGTGTGAATATGGGCTGAGCATTTACCTGGGCTGAATTGTGAACATCTTCTTTTGCATATTCACTGTAAAGAGCCATTACCCTCCAACTGCCAACTATTGTTCAGAGACAATAGGATATACAGTTTTAGATTGCAAGGTACTGGCAAGACCAAGACTTCACTGAAAATACTCAAGTGATCAAAACAGTTTGTCAAAATGGGAAAGTTCATGTTTTTTGTTTTTGATTAGAAATTTGAGCACAGTTGTTCATGTACCATTCAAAAACAAAAGTACAATCATGAAACACATATAACTTACTTTACCTAACTACAGCTCTGATTCAATACAGGCCAATGTTAGAGATTGTACAGATCTTTCTGCAGACCTTCACCGGCTAAATACCAATTCCCATACCGGGAGCTGAACCCAGGGCACCTGGGTGAAAACCAGGTATCCTAACCGCTAGACCATATGGGACAGACCACGTATTAATAACAGGGATTTCATGAATCAATTCATAGTCTAGCTGGAAACAGGCCTTCTCTTGAACGTGAATGAAGAAGCTTCTTAAGTGAGTTTTATCTTGAAGGTTTTGAGTGGTCTTTAGGTTTTTATCTGCTTTAACTATTACCGGACAGCGGGGGCACGGAGCAGAGCAGAGCGGCCGTTAGGGAGGAATCCTCCTCCGTGTTCAGCTCCATTTTGAACTGGCGGTAAAAAACTTAACGGCGGAACTTTATGACGAATAGAAATGTTGACAGGTTGATTTCTGTTAATAACAAACACAACTATAGTCAATAGAAAAAGAAAATATGTATATGAAAAGCCGTCTTGGTTCATCTTTCCACTGTTCCTACAATCACCACTCTGGTCTGGCTGGAAACTAAAGGATCTAAACTAAAATGATGTTCCTCTTTAACTAAAAGGTCTATCTCTGCAGGGATCCATCCCATAATGTTGTCACACACTTAGAATAATAATCTTAGTCTGTCAGCAGCAACAACACAACCTTTAGTGGACGCTGCCTTTACCTTTAAATTAGGAGTTTAAACAGAGACACAACAGGAAGAATAAATCCATCAAATCAAGTCTCCAATAATCAGCATGTGGCCTTGTTTTATTTCAGGTAGTCAGCATGGAGCTGTTCCACATTCCCAGACATTTGAAACGAGTCAATTATTGGCGTTATTCTACGAGTCAGATGAATAAATCAGCTGTTTGCTATTTGAGCTGCTCTGTTTCCTGCTGCTCCGTCATTCTTTAGTGTCCTCTGGAAACAGGTTGCTGTCCTTTATGTTTCTTTTGGATGACATCATCAGTGTCTTTGCTTTAGTCTGAAGAAACTCCAACAGATTTAAAACCACATGCAGTCACAGAAAATACAAACAGGGAATAGAAAATGTCAGACAAAGAATACGAAATGAAAAGTCCCCAAAGTAGGAAAAATAATGTAATCTACCAAACAGCAATAACTGGAGAGCATCCAATTAAACAGGCCGACTTCCAGTATGTCGGTAATGAGAGAGGAATGTTTGGACATATTAAGATTCATTTTATTTATTTAACCTTTGTTTAACCAGGAACAATCCCATTGAGCTACAGTAACTCTTTCTAGGGAGTCCTGCCAAGACCGGCGGCAATAAGTTTCATAATACACAAAAGAAGGACAATGGTTCCATACTACACCACAAATCTCTATAGATACTACAACACAAACAAGACATTACACTTAACTTAATAAACCCACAAACACTAAAAATGACCAAAAACTAACTTTTAACAATATTTGGAGATGATATACAAATCTTCAGTGCTTTTTGTACCCAATAATCAACAGTGGTGGTTAACCTGCAACATGGGCTTTAAAGATCTAAATAGATTTTCTCACCTCAGAGTCATCTGGAGCACGTAACGATTAGCTTCTGTCCCTCTGAACCCTGAGTGACAATCACTCTGCAGTGAATGAGATGCAGTTTCCCCCTTCAGTCTAACCAAGACTATACTTTCAGGGATCATTTCTAGAGTTTCTGACTTGAGGAATGTGTTTGTAAAGTGTTTGGTCTCGCTGACCACGATGATGAGTCATGATATTCCTTTCTGAGCGTGAGGCTGACAGAGAGTAATGATTCACTTTATATGCTCTTTGTCATTGATGATCGTTCTTTGCTTCTTTATGGAGTATTGAAGAAGGGAATATGTTCAGAGTGGTAGTAGCAAATATGTGAAAAACTTGCATGTGGGTGGTTGACGTGACGCTCCATTTTTGTGTCCATGGTGACAAATATAAATGAAAAATTATAATATTTCATTAAAATATATGTTTTTATATACAATGTAATCTTCTAGAACTAATACATTTGTAATTAATGCGCATTATAATTCAAATGTGTAAATATTTCATTTTAAGCACGACATTTGTCCTGTGGCGTTGCTTATCTTAAAACTACTGTAATAAAATGAAAAATCAGTCTAAATCCATTAAAATACTTGAATAGATGTTATGGTAGTGTTAACTTAATGAAGCTAAAAGGTTATACGTTTAAAGGTCCCCATTTAGAATAATTATGACAAATTACATTTTGTCCGCAAAACTGGTGTCCAGCTGGTGTGACGCCACTCTTTATGTATAAATCGGGCATTAATTTGGGCACCCTATTACTGAGAGGGGCCCTTCTTCATCCAGGAAGTACAGTAGACCTCAATGGAGCACATGGACTTCACACAAAGTGAGTTTTGTCTCAAATATTTTTATAATATTGCTATTTCCGTGCACTGTTGGAAATGGTAACCATTATGTCGTCCTTTGGTGTGACGTAATTTAAGCATTGATCTGAAAGTGTTCAGCAATTTATATTGATTGACTATCGAAAAAAATGTAAACCTTAACACTGTTAGTCAGGTTTGAAGACTGCCTCTCATATAGCTAGGCCGCAAACTGGCCTTGATCTTGAAAACGTCCACTGGTGTGACAGCACTGTCCTACGGTGTGACATGAAATCAGCATCACACTGGTGGATGTAGGCTCTATCAAGAGGTCCAAAACCATCACTCTCTCCCTCTTAACCTCCCTCCCTCCATTTTAACCTCCCTCCCCCACCCCTCCCTCCTAAACTTCCTCATCTCACCCCCCAACCTCCCTCCCTTTCAATCTCCCCACTTCTAACTTCACTCCTTTCTTACCTCCCTCTTAGGGCTGCACGATTATGGCCAAAATGATAATCGCGATTATTTTGATCAAAATTTTGATTGCGATTATTCTCACGATTATTTGTTGATTTTAACCAAAACTAATTTTATGTCACATAGGCTATTTATAACTGCGAGAGGGGTGTGATGGACGCTACTCACAGAGAGACTGCTGATCATAATGAACAGGTCCAGCACGGGCTCGAACGGCGGATAACACGTTCGTGTGTATTAAACGTCTGTATCTTCACTGCGCTGCATTTTTATGAACTATGATATTCTGGCCATGGTTCACATCTCTGGCCTGGTCCAGGCTTCGGTACAGCAGCTCCGTCTCCCACGCTGTGACTCTACCAACTGAAGTTAGCTGCATACAAAAACTTCTTCTGTGTTCTTCGCCGTAGCGGCCGCGATAACAGTTACCCGCGGAAACACTGGTACAAAAAACGGTTTGCCCCTCATACTAACAATATACAGCTGTGTTAATGAAAAATTAAACTGTAGACATATATCAGAAGTGTGGACCGGCGGCCGCTGTGTGGCGGGGCGCGGAGAGTAAGAGGATAGAGAGTAGGACGAGAGAGCGTAGAAAGATCCAACACAGGCACGGCTTTACAGACGAAATGGGTCATGTAACGCAAAATTAAACCGATCCATATAAACAGCATTGCAGCGGATGCGAGGACATTAGCACCGGTGGTCCTAGAAGAGCTAACAGCTAACAGACGCTACTAGCTAACAGCTAACAGACGCTAACTAGCACTGGTCACTGCTGTTGTCTGAAAAACAACAAATGGGACAAAGTGTTGCGTTACTGGTAAACTGGTAAACCTGAGACTGACGTATTACCGACTGCTATCTGTGAGTTTTCCTCACGCTACTCTGTCTCTGTGACTGTCTACATCTAGAAACTTAGCTGCACGGGGTGCAGTGAACTACTCTGACTGGCTCATGAGCAGACGGCTTTATGGAGCGGGGGAGATGGCTTTGCAAAAAACCCGGAGCGTTCTATGAAATGACGCTTTATAAAAAAATAATCGCTTGATCACGCAAATGTGATCGTGGGAAGTCCAAATCGTGATCGCGATTAAATTTGATTAATTGTGCAGCCCTACTCCTCTTACCTGTGAAATTGAACTCCTCCCGCCTCCCAACCTCCTGCTTCCTGTCCCCTTCCTAACTTCCCTCCAAACCTCCTGCTTCCTGTCCCTTCCTAATTTCCCTCCCAACCTCTCTGCTTCTTCCTTCTAACTTCCCTCCCAACCTCCTGCTTCCTGTCCCCTTCCTAACTTCCCTCCAAACCTCCTGCTTCCTGTCCCCTTCCTAATTTCCCTCCCAACCTCCTGCTTCCTGTCCCCTTCCTAACTTCCCTCCCAACCTCCTGCTTCCTGTCCCCTTCCTAACTTCCCTCCCAACCTCCTGCTTCCCGTCCCCTTCCTAATTTCCCTCCCAACCTCCTGCTTCCCGTCCCCTTCCTAACTTCCCTGTCTGTCAGTAACCTTGACGTGCGCAAATGAGCAAGGGCTCATCCTACGCTGCTTGCAGCTTTAATTTAAAACTTGTACCTTTTTTATTTCAGAGAATATTAAAACAAAGTTTAACAAGAAAAGTAATAAGCCAGGTCAATTTTGTTTACATGGTCATGTTATGTTGCTAAATGTTACCATGGCTCGCAAGTTTTTTTATGGGAATGTTGGTTTCTTCCTTTTTATTCTGACTTTATTGTACAACAAACATTTGAAGTTGTAAATATATTTAATGATTTATTAAATTAATTTGAACAAGATTTGACTATTGACTACTACTATATTGACTACTATAATAATGATATCATCACTATGCACATATAAGGATGGAATGAAGTTTGCTAGGTTTTATGATAATTATAGGGAATATAATCTAGACCTTCGGGTAAAGTCCCTGTGGTACATCTTATAGTCGGAAAATAACATGATTGTGAATTTGAATTGGTTACTTTTGATGTGGGAATATAATTAGGACAAACTGATAAGGGTTGTGAGTATTTGTTTATCTGTCACACAATTTCTGAATTAAATATTAACATTAAAATGTTGTCACCACCAGTCGACAATATTGGGGACTACCACACACAAAAGTTAATAAATACAAATAAATAAGGAATTAGAAAGGGGACACATTCAGTTTTAAGTATTACTATTAATAAGAGCAATATAATTACGTGTCATTTGACATAAATTTTATAAATTATTTTTTTCCACTTTGGATTTGAGTTCACGTCAACCACCCACTTACAGGTTTTAAAGCCATAAACAACAAATTTCAATTTCCTTGCGAGAGTCATCCCAAAAGGATTAATAAAGATTAGTCTGAGTCGATCTCAGAAAAAAGTCAAAAGAATTAAAAAATCTTCAGGGGATGTAGCTCAGTGGTAGAGCGCATGCTTTACATGTATGAGGACCTGGCATCTCCAGCAGGTATTATGGTAGAGTCTTTAAAAGAGCTGCAGAAGATATTACCTCCTGTGGCAATCTGACTGGTAGACAGCACAACAAGCACTTTAAAAGTACATGTTTTACAGATTTTATTTACAGTAATTATTAACTCTAGTGTAGTATATTTAAGTTAGTTTCTTTTTTTATGGATGAAATGATGTGAACCTGCAAGTAAGTTAACCCTTCAGCAGGTGGGGGACGTGTCAATTCAGACACTTGCAGCAACAGACGTGCTACTGATTCATAGCATAGGAAATAGCAGAGGATGGTTTCGATCCATCGACCTCTGGGTTATGGGCCCAGCACGCTTCCGCTGCGCCACTCTGCTCTGCTGTTCATGCGTAGGGGCTGGAAAATCTGTTATTCACATTTTGAGGGAAGGTTTTGGACCCCGTTCCAACAGCTTTCAGGTTGCAAAGTTAAACATTTGGTAGACCTTGCAACTATCTTTTATGTGAGCTTCCTGATTAATCACACAGTGGTTAAAGAGTGACGGAGGGAGGGGATGGGTGGGAATGTATGTGTTTCTGTTCTGTTAAAAAAAGCAAAGAAATGTCAAACCTGCTACCCTTTGTTATTCCCAATACAGCCTGTAATAATTTATGAGGTTTTGACCAATAAACATACTTTGAAAAAAAAAAAAAGAAAATGCTAAAATTGTCAATGAACTATAGAGAATGGACGGTACATTCAGTTGAAAGCCATTTGTTTAGTGCCAACAGTCGGCTGAATCCATACTGTTACATGCACGTCTCCATATTTCCTGACATTCGCCCCCCCCCATTGTTATGCTTTGGTTCCACTTTGTGCGCTCCCGGGTCCATTGGGGCCAACTGCGGGGGGGGGGGGGGGGTTTGGACCCGTCATAACTATATAATAGCTCTGTAGTTTGTACATTAGGAGGTCTGTCAGTGGAGAGAGAAATGAAACCAATCGGTGGTGTCTACCCCGTGTTATCCTCCTGCTAGAGTTAGCACCCAACAGCCTTAAACAGGGACAGTTAGTTTAAACCTGTTTTTAGCCTCTAAACAACCAATCAACCTCACTGAATACCAAACTGATTTTCACAAGTTCTTTTGCTGCAAAGGTCATACATGTAACTATGATACAGGACACATGGTTAGGCGTATTTTAATATTCATAATGGGCTTAACAGTAATAGAATATTCTGATATGATATAAAGTTACCAGACGTCTGAGATCAAAACTGGGAACATAATCCCTGAAAATGGGAGAAACACGGGACATTTCCAGTTTGACTATCAGTCTGATAAAAAACCTAATGTTGTGTCTTTAAAAACAGAACAGGGACAGAGGTAGTTTTTTATGTGATGGAGCTATGATCGGTATTATGCAAACACACACTATAAATATGGTAGAGAAGCAGAACAGATAGTGGCAGGTAAAGTCAGATATTTTAATAATTAGAGAAAGAAACAATATGATATATTATTAGAGTCTACTTGAAGCTTTTTATATTTATCTCTCTCACACTCACTCACACACACACACACACAACACACACCACACACACAACACACACACACACACACAACACACACACACTGTACTACCACGTGTTCTGCATCCATCTCCTCCCAGCCCTTGACATTTAGCAGCCCCACTCCCAACACACACACACACACAGACACACACACGCACAAACACACTAGGGCTGCACGATATTGACAAAATGTGATATTGCAATATTGATTATGAATACTGCAATATTGATATGTTTTCTGATATTTTTAAACATATGTAAAATTACAAAAAAGATTCATAACAAATTAAACAAGTTTTCTTACAACAAAAGGTTTATTTCTACTGACAGTCTGCCGTTGAGCCCCAAGGTCTACTTACTAATGCATATACACATCAAATTTATTTTGGATTAATGTATATACACATCAACTTTCTTTTAAGCTGCAGTTCTGGAATGTTAAGTTGCAGTTGCAGAACATTAGGTTGTAGTTTTAGAATTTTAAGAGTATGGTTCTAAAATGTTACTTACAGTTCTAAAATGTTACATTGTAGTTCTAAAATGTTAAGTTGCAGTTCTAGAACAATAGGTTGAAGTTTTAGAATTTGAACATGCATTGTCACCAGACTTTAGTTTGATCTGAGGAACAAGAGGTCAACACAGGCCATGATCGTAGAATGCAGGCACATTTTGGTCTGGTAGATTACAGGAATTTTTACACTGGGATGGAACTGCTGATCTTGCGATTGACCCCAATACAGCCACCTGATACTGTGCAGAACTCAGGGATTCCCACTCTCTAAAACACCACTGCCCAACATGGGGCTCAAACCCACGACCTTGACATTAAGAGTCTCATGCTCTACCGACTGAGCTAGCCAGGCACTTCTCAAGTTTTAAGTTGCAGTCCCAAAATTTTACTTAAAAGTTCTGAAGTGTTACAGTTCTAGAATGTTACTTGGCAGTTCTAGAATGTTAGGTTGAAGTTCTAGAATGTTAAGCTGCCATTCTACAATGTTAGCTTTAATTTCTAAAATGTTAAGCTGCAGTTCTAGAATGTTATGATGAAGTTCTAGAATGTTAAGATGCAGTTCTAGAAAGTTAAGCTTTCATTCTAGAAATTTGAGCTGCAATTCAAGAACAATAGGTTGAAGTTTTAGAATTTTATAAGTTGCGTTCCCAAAAGGTTGCTCATAGTCCTTAAAGGTTACATTGTAGTTCTAGAATGGTAAGGTGCAGTTCTAGAATGTTAAGTTTAAGTTCAAGAATGTTAAGCTGCAGTTCTGGAATGTTAAGTTGCAGTTGTAGAACATTAGGTTGTAGTTTTAGAATTTTAAGAGTTATGGTTCTAAAATGTTACTTACAGTTCTACAATGTTATTTGTAGTTCTAGAATGTTAGGTTTGATTTCTAGAATGTTAAGCTGTCGATCTAGAATTTTAGGTCAAACTTCAAGAATGTTAACTTGCAGTTCTGGAATGTTAAGTTGCAGTTCTGGAACAATAGGTTGAAGTTGTAGAATTTTAAGAGTTGTGGTCCTACAATGTTAATTGCAGTTCTAAAATGTTACATTGTAATTCTGGAATGTTAAGTTGGAGTTCTAGAAAAATAGGTTGAAGTTTTAGAATTTGAACATGCATTGTCACCAGACTTTAGTTTGATCTGAGGAACAGGAGGTCAGCACAGGCCATGATCGTAGAATGCAGGCACATTGTAGTCTGGTAGATTACGGGGATTTTTACACTGGGATGGAACTGCTAATCTTGCTATTGACAGACGATCTGCCCCAATACAGCCACATTATACGGTGCAGAACTCATGTATTCACACTCTCTAAAACACCACCGCCCCACATGGGGCTCGATTCCACGACCCTGAGATTAAGAGTCCCGGGGACCCTTAACGTTGCCCTTCGGGTCCATAGGACCCTTGACATTGTCCTTCGGGTCCCGGGGAACCTTGACGTTGTCCTTTGGGTTCCAGGGACCCGTGGCATTGGCCTTATGGGTCCTTGGGACCCGTAGCATTGTCCTTTGGGTCCCGGGGACCCTTGACGTTGTACTTTGGTTCCTTTTTATGGGTGTTACAGCAGGTATGAGTAGTTTCCATTTTTATGGATGAAATAAACTTGACATGCCATTAAGTTTACTCTTCAGCAGGTGGAGACATTTCATTTCAGACACAGATGCTTTGTTAAACATCAACAGACTAGAAATAGACTTAATAAGAATTAGCAGAGGATGGTTTCGATCCATCGACCTCTGGGTTATGGGCCCAGCACGCTTCCGCTGCGCCACTCTGCTCTACTGTTCAGGCTCAGGGGCTGGAAAACCTGTGATTCACATTTCTGTTGTCTAAAACAGTTTCTATCTGTATGTCCTATATGTAAAAATAAACATAATAAACATTATAACTTGTATAAAGCACATACTATTACTTACTATAGCCATAAAGGAAATGCTTGTGGCTTGAAGATCGAGCTCCTGCTCATAAAACAGCAACATGTGCAGTCTCTGTGGCGCAATAGGTCAGCGCAGTCGGCTGTTAACTGAAAGGATGGTGGTTCAAGTCCACCCAGGGACGTTTGTGGCTTAAACAACCTGCAGAGAGCCAATGCTGAGATTTAAATCCTGTCTTCAGCTCCTTTGAATCTGCTGTCTGCAAGTTGTCTGGTCCCACTCCAACCATCATTGCTACTGTCTACTGCTTCCCTAAACCGAATAGTGATTCTTTTAAATGACTTTGCTGCTTTCCTTACCCACTTAGCCTCTCTCTCACCAAACATAATACTGCTGGGTTATTTCAATATCCACATGGACAATATCAACCTGCCTCTCACCAAAGACTTCCCCTCCTGCTTAGACAGTTTTGGATGTCAGCAACATACCACTTTTCCAACACATTCCAAAGGACATATTCTGGACTTAATCTGCTGCTCTGGTTGTAACCCTGTCTGACCTTACAGCAGATGAACTCCCTATAACTGACCATTTTCTCCTCTCATTTCCAGTGAAACTCCATCTCTCCATCTCAAAAATACCACGCCTTATTTAATTCGGAACACAAAGAATATCAACCCCGCCACACTCACTTCAACTATTCACTCCTTCTGCCTTCCTGACACTCACAATCTCTCCACCCCCGATGATCTGGTCTCTCATTACAACACTGGACTCCATAATATCTGAATTCTCTTGCACCGTTGAAAAACAGATCTGTTTCTTTCTCTGTCTCCGCCCCTTGGTTCACCCCCGATCTTTGTCTCATGAAAGCCAAAGGTCGGCAACTTGAACGTCTCCATAGGAAAACTGGTCTCACTATTCACAAAGAAATGTACAACAACCACATCCTACGTTACAAGGACTCTATTGCCAGCACCAAATCCCACTACTCCCACACAAGAACTTGTGTGCACAGAGTTGTTACTGTTCGCGCTATATTATACAATTAAATTAATATTTAATGTGGTTTCCACCACATAGGGACCCTCTAGGGCAGTTCAAATCGATTGCAAAAACAGACCAGTAGGTGTCGCACCATGCCTGCTGTGTGCGAGCTACTGTCATTTAGAGATAATATAGAAATTAAGTTTTATGTTCTGGGATTTTGGAAAGCTAAACACTTTCTATTATTTTCATTATAACTGTGCTTTCACAAATCCCGTTTCTTAGCCCTGCTGCTTAAGGCATAGCCTACTCACCAAAATGAGCTCTTTCTCCTCATAATGTTTGTCTGATTTCCATATTGCTATTATACTGCGTGAACAGTTTTAGGAGTTGACTGTAACACTCACAAATTTAAAAACATGTCACATATAGGCCTACAGTCCAGTGGGGGGTGTGGCTCTAGTGTGTGTAATAGACAACAAATGGTACATTCTATAAAGCTACTTTGAGATGGTCATTCATTTTTTTGGATTGGATTTCTGCAGAAAAAGAAACAAAATGCATCTGTAAAACACAATCTATAATCAATACAATATACTGACAATTGTATAAGAGTCTACCTGACAGATTTAAATATTGCAGTTTCTGTAATTTCGGCTGATGATAGTGTTTTTTGTCATTGTGGTATGATTGACTAATGTTCCTGTTGGAAGAGAACATGTTGTTGATGGGTGGCAGTAGCTCAATATGTGGTAGTTGGGTGTCCTCCCCCAGCAAGGATTTGAGCATCAACGGCTTCATTTCCTCTATTAACATAGGCTTTTATGCACCAATTTACATATACATCTAATACTTGAAACACATTAAAAACATCTAACACCTGAAACACCTGAATCACTTCAGACACATCAAAGACATCAAACACCTGAAACACATAAACATCTGAAACTCATCAAACACCTGAAACGCATCAAAGACATCAAACACCTGAAACACATCCAACACCGGAAGCACAAACAGATCAAACACCTGAAACATATCAAACACATCGAAGACATTAAACACCTGAAACACATAAAAAACATCAAAAACATCAAACACCTGAAACACCTGAAAGATATCAAAAACATCAAACACATCAAACATCTCAAACACCTGAACAAATTGAACACCTGAACACATCAAACACCTGAAACATATCAAACCCCTGAAACATATCAAACACATGAAACATATCAAGCACCTGAAACACATGAAACACCTGAAACACATCAAACATCTGAAACACATCAAACATCTGAAACACATCAAACACCTGAAACACATAAAACACGTAAAACGCCTTCAACTAATCAAACACATCAAACACCTGAAACACATCAAACATCTGAAAATATCAAACACTTGAAACACATCAAACACCTGAAAAACATCAAACATCTGAAACACATCAAACACCTGAAACAAATCAAACCCTGAAACATATCAAACACCTGAAACACATCAAACACATCAAAGACATCAAGCACTGAAACATATAAAAAACATCAAAAACCTGAAACACATAAAACACATCAAAGACATCAACACCTGAAACACATAAAAAACATCAAACACCTGAAACACATCAAACACCTGAGACCCATCAAAACCTGATACACATCAAACACATCAAACAACTCAAACACCTGAAACAAATTGAACACCTGAAACACATCAAACACTTGAAACATATCAAACACCTGAAACACATCAAACACATGAAACATATCAAATCCCTGAAACAAATCAAACACATGAAACATATCAAACATCTGAAACACATTAAACAACTGAAAACATCTCAAACACAAAAAAAATCAAAGACCTGAAATACATTAAACACATCAAACACCTGAAACACTTTAACAACTGACACACATCAACCACATCAAACATCTGAAACACATCAAACACCTGAGACACATCAAGACATAAAAGATATTAACACCTGAAACACATTAATCACCAGCTTCAGGTAAGTAGGCCTCAAAGACCAACTGCTTTTGCGTCGCACGGTCCCTGCGTTCTGGAAGCGAGGCCTCCAAAGCCAAACTTTCAAAAAGCTTTCGCAGCGCCTGGTCTCTGCCGAAGCCGCTGGCCTCCAGCTACCCGGAGAAGAACTCTACAACTTAAATCAGTCATGCATTAGTGTACATGCATTAGTCAACAGACCTTGTAGCGCAATGGTAGCGCGTCTGACTCCAGCTCAGAAGGTTATGTGTTCAAATCACGTCAGGGTCAAATGTTGATGGGTGACAGTAACTCAGTATGTGGTAGTTGGGGGTCCTCCCCAAGAAAGGATTTCAGCATCAAAGGCACATCAATCACCTGAAACACCTCTCGATTTTAGTTACAGAGTGAGGCATCGCACTGGTAGCTCTGTTCCTTGGCGGAGCCAGTTGGGCCCCCTGCTCTGGCTGGCTGGAGGTCAGCGGCTTCAGGTGAGGAGGCCTCAAAGACCAACTGCTTTTGCAGCATCTGGTCCTAGTCTTCTGGAAGCGAGGCCTCCAAAGACAAGCTGCTTTCGCAGCGCCTAGTCTCTGCCGAAGCTTCTGGCCTCCAGCTGCCCGGAGCAGAACCCTGAACTTAAAGACTCAACACGGCTTGTACATATAAGGTTCTCTATGGATGTTTTGTGACCTCATCATGAACTCACAGCTGATTGGTCAGTAGTTCTTTTGATGTGTTATAGAATGCTGTGATGTCATACAACGTAGACAATTCCAGTCTATAAGACTTATCTCATTTTATTTTTATTTATTTTGAGGGATGAAAACAAAATATATTGTAAAAAGTATGAGAATATACACATCACACTATAAATGTGTAAATTAATTTAACGTGTATAGAGCAGACATATTTTCACATGTAAATTGGTAAATATTATATTTGATTATTAATAGCTTTGATAGCAGGATCATTCTCAATCCTTTTGTAAAACCTTTGTCTTTCTTGGAGTATATCACTATAATACATTCTTAAAAAAGTTCATATCTTTTGCTATGGTTGGGCCTCGTATCCAAACTACTCTGACAGATGATACTAGTGTCGATGTAGCCTTGGGAAATAATTAGCAGCTGGTAGATAGATCTCCCCATAGGGAAAGAAAAACCCCAGTCTTCCGTGTGAGAGGCGGAGGCGACCATCCAAAGTTTCAGTAGTATTGTGGTTTTTGTGTTGGAACAAGTTGCACTGTTTGAAATAAGCTTTGAGATACAAGAACGTCTTCACTTGGGACAGCAATTGACTCCCAACCCGATGGGAGAAATCCTGAGCTTTGAGATTTGGAGGGGCTGACTTTGATTCCGAATGCTTGACACTGGACTTCAATCTGCCCCAGTGGGTGCTGTAGATCACTGTTTGATGAAGCCCACAGAACAACATAATCTGGAAAGAGCAGAAAAGGAATTATAAGGTGCCCGGACTTGAAACTCTCCCAACTCCTGCGGCACCTTGTGACGTTTTGTTCATGTCCAGGAGTTGTGCTCTTTCAATCGCTTGAAAATATTCCCATTTAGGATCAGGAGTTCTCCTCCCATGCTGACACAGCTTGAGCCAAGGCCCACTTTCCCGAGTAGTCCCACGCGTTTGCTGGGACTTCCTCAAGGCCTTGTAGCATTGGTTAGCTGGCAGAAAAATCTCCCCGTCGGGGAATCGAACCCCGATCTTCCACGTGACAGGCGGAGATACTGTCCATTATACTAACGAGGAATGCCCAAGCTTAATACTTGGCACATCAAGAAATAGGTGGCGCTATTCCAACTTTCAGACCACAGTCAATGCATGTAGAAATATTTAGGTTTACTACATATTTGCTATCATTCAAATCCATGACAAAGCATCTGTGACTGAATCTAGTTTAAAATCTCTATTTTGTAGCTTTTGAACATTTGCAGTAAAATAAAAATGGTGCATTTTCCCACAAATATGCAAAATAAATGCATTTCGTCAGTTTCCGTAGTGTAGTGGTTATCACGATCGCCTAACACGCGAAAGGTCCCCTGTTTGAAACAGGGCAGAAACACATTTCTTTGTTTGTATTGACTTCGCGCAATCAAACTCTGCGAAGTTAAACTCTCCATAACCTTCACGGAAAAATCTCCCTGACGTGAAATCGTGGCCAGGCCTACCGAAGTTTCCCCAGTGCAGTAGTCATCACATTCAGAGATTCAGGAATATCCTGTCGAAAATTGATGGAGAAAAACTAGTCCACGCATTTGTTACTTCTAAGCTGGATTACTCCAGTTCTTTATTATCAGGTTGCTTAAAAGAGTCCATAAAGATTCTTCAGCTGATCCAGAATGCTGCAGCACGTGTTCTGATAGGAACCAGGAAAAGAGATCACATCTCTCCTGGTTTGCTTCTCTGCATTGGCTTCCTGTAAAATCCAGAATAGAATTTAAAATCCTTCTTCTCACCTACAAAGCTCTTCATGTTCAAGCACCATCTTATCTTAATGAAAAAGAAAGTTGATGTGTATATGCATTAATCTAAAAGAAAGTTGATGTGTATATGCATTAATAAAAAATAAATTGAATGTGTACATGCACTTATTAAAAGAAAGTTGATGTTTTTTAAGCATTAATCAAAAGAAATTTGATCTGTATATGCATTATCCAAACAAAAGTTTATGTGTATATGCATTAATGAAAAAGAAAGTTGATGTTTATATGCGTAAAATAAAAAGAAAGTTGATGTGTATATGCAGTAATATCAAAGAATGTTGATGGTATATGGATTAATATCAATAAAAGTTGATGTGTTCATGCTTTAATATCAATAAAAGTTGATGTGTATATGCATTAATCTAAAAGAAAGTTGATGTGTGTATGCATAAATCAAAAATTAAGTTTATGTGTATATGCATTAATCAAAAAGAAATTTGATTTGTTAGGCATTCATTAAAAAGAAAGTTGATGTGTATATGCATTTATTAAAAAGAAGTTGATGTCATAATGAATAGTGATGATGACATAATGAATGGTGATGATATCATAAAAAGAAAGTTGATGTATGTATGCATTCATGTAAAAGAAAGATGATGTCATAATGAATGGTGATGATAAATCAAATAGAAAATTGATATGTATATGCATTAATATAAAAGAAAGTTGATGTGTATATGCAATAATCAAAAAGAAAGTTGATGTGTATATTAGGGGTGATCCGAGTACCCGGCTGAAACGAGTATCCGGTACGGATAAAGCACTTTTGCCGAGTACAAGTATTATCCGAGTAATATGAGTCAATATCCGTGCTCGGATTGAATAAAACTCCTCAACTGGCCGCGCAGCGTTCTGTGATAATCACAGCACCCCCCCCCCCCCCCCGCCTACAAACCCGCTCGGATCAATCACACACACACAGAACATGGAGAAATGCGCTCTCTCTCGCTCTCTCTCTCGCTCTCTCCTGCTCCGTCAGTCAATTCGGTCTGCGGATCTGTTCCGTTAACGTTTAGGGTTTCTTCAGCTTCAGGTTTGTTTTTAACTTCGGTTTGTAGTCCTTACATAGTAACCAGTAGATTTCTGGTGAACATGGGGTTTGTAGTCCTTACATAGTAACCAGTAGATTTCTGGTGAACGTGGGGTTTGTAGTCCTTACTTAGTAACCAGTAGATTTCTGGTGAACGTGGGGTTTGTAGTCCTTACATAGTAGCCAGTAGATTTCTGGTGAACGTGGGGTTTGTATTCCTTACATAGTAGCCAGTAGATTTCTGGTGAACGTGGGGTTTGTAGTCCTTACATAGTAACCAGTAGATTTCTGGTGAACGTGGGGTTTGTAGTCCTTACATAGTAACCAATAGATTTCTGGTGAACGTGGGTTTCAGACATGCTGCTTGTTTTAAATGCAACTCCCGTTGCGTCTCTGCCATCGGAGATTTTTTTTTTACTGTCAGCTGCCCCCGCCCTATCTCTCTCTTTCTCTCTCTCTCTCTCTCTCTCTCTCTCTCTCTCTCTCTCTCTCTGTGTCTCTCTCTTACTCACACACACACACACACATACCTGGAAGAAAAGAACCAAAACCCAAAAAAATCACACTGATCATAAAAAATTTTAAAGTTAAAAAAAGAAAGTTATATTGAGTATGAAAACTCTTGTTCATTACATTTTACTTCATAATTGCAACCGCATGTGTTGTATTCATTGTTGCAAAACGTTCTGTATATAGTTTGTTTGTTACCATGACAACGCCATTGATCTGAAGCTTGATGCTGTCATGTAAATAGTTTTCAAATCAGCAATAAATATAACAATTTCTGATCAACTCATATCAATTGCATGCTTAAAATAACATGCCGGTTAATAAATGCATATAGACATCAACTTTCTTTTTATTATATCATCACAATTCATTATGACATCAACTTTCTTTTACATTACTGCATATACACATCAACTTTCTTTTTGATTTATCATCACCATTCATTATGTCATCATCACGATTTATTATGACATCAACTTTCTTTTTAATAAATACATATACACATCAACTTTCTTTTAGATTTATGCATAAACACATCAACTTTTTTTTAAATAACTGCATATATACATTTTGATTGAAAGACAAGAACTCATCGATAAAATTTGAAATAAGTTTGCAAAATTCTTTGTCTGCCAATAGAAGAGAGTTAAATCTCCAAAGAGGTGGGCTACGTTTATAGGTAGAAAGTTGCATATCTAATAATAAAGGTGAATGTTCAGATATTACAATACCTAAATAGTCAGAGGAAAATACACCTGCATTAAGCGTACTGTCAATAAAAAAATAAAAATAAAATAAGAATTTTTTAATGGTGGGGTTACGAGATCTCCATGGATCAACAAGACCATTCCGTTTCATAAAATCAGAGAATGTTATAGACATAGCAGATTGAGTCAGATTTCGAGGATTAGAACGATCCAAGATTGGGTCAAAAACACAAATTAGATCCCCACCGAAGATCAGCAGGTGTGTATTCAAGAAGGGAATGTTACTCAGCAATCTGTTAGCGAATTCAACATTATCGAAGTTTGGGGCATTTACATTTACAAACAAAACCCTCTTTTGTGAAAAAGTACCAGCAACCATGAGGTATCTGCCGTTCCTATCAGCAATAACATCAGTGGATGAGAACTGAACTTTTCTGCTAACTAAAATGGCGACTCCTCTAGCTTTTGAATTAAAATTTGAGTGGAAAACTTGAGCCACCCAAGGGCAATGTAACCTACGGTGATCTTTGAAACATTCTGTAACAATGAAATCTGCACACAATGGCTCGTGGACCATCACCAGGCTTGGGTTTGGGTTGGAGGGTCCGGTGGGACCTGTCCAAAAGAGGCTCTTTTTCCAGACCCAACGCTTCCTTCAGTAAGGCGGCTACACATAACTGCACATATACATAAAATCTATTTTTGATTAATGCATATACACATTCATTATGTCATCATCACTATTCATTATGTCATCATCACCATTCATTATGTCATCATCACTATTCATTATGGCATCATCACCATTCATTATGTCATCATCACTATTCATTATGTCATCATCACTATTCATTATGACATCAACTTTTTTTTATAGATTAATGCATATACACATCAACTTTCGTTTTGATAAATGCATACACACATCAACTTTCTTTTAGATTAATGCAAATACTCATTAACTTAATTTTTTATTAATGCATAAACATATCAACTTTCTTTTAGATTAACACATATACGCATCAACATTCTTTGATATTACTGCATATACACATCAACTTTCTTTTAGATTAATGCATATACACATCAACTTTCTTTTTGAATTATGCATAAATACATCAACTTTTTTTTAGATTTATGCATATACACATCAACTTTCTTTTAGATTTATTCATATACACATCAAATTTCTTTTTAATAAATGCATAAACACATTCATTATGTCATCATCACTATTCAATATGACATCAACTTTTTTTATAGATTAATGCATATACAGATTAACTTTCTTGTTATTATATCATCACCATTCATTATGTCATCATCACTATTCATTATGACATCAACATCTTTGATATTAATGCATATACACCTCAACATTCTTTGATATTACAGTATTTCTGAGCTGCTAAAACACATTTTTTGAACATTTCTCTCGCTTTCCCAAACCTTAACACAAAATCACCAAACTTAAGCTACACTGTCAAAACCTTTGACTGTCTTGCTATATCAAACAATTGCTTCAGAACTATGTTATCTTTACCCAAAACCAAACACTGTTTTCAGATATCACACACATCCAGCTAATGCATAAACACTACACAGCAGTCATTACACACTACAGAGATAAATGCAAAACACTGCACTCAAAGCAGAGCAGGGGAAAAATTTGATATATTATGAAGTGCTTGCACAATCCTGCACACAAATAGTCACAAACAAAATATGCAGCAGATCGATAGCAATGTCTTGGAATCATTCTGCCTCAGCATCATGCCTCTGGGCATGGTCAGGCCACAGGACCTCATCAACGTCACAGGCAATCCTGTCCCTTGCTAAACAACGGGGACAGAATCCTTTAGCATGACGAATCCAACCTTGAATCGATTCCACTCCAATGTTGTCACATGCTGCATCCATTGACTGAAGGAGATTTTCCTGTGCATAAGGAGTTCTGTCATAGACCTTCCACCTCCATGCAGAAAAAAAATTCTTCAATGGGATTAAGGAAGGGCGAGTATGGTGGGAGGCACACATTTATAAAACGTGGGTTATTTTCAAACCACTCACGGATTCTAGGACCACGGTGAAAGTTCACATTGTCCCAGATTACCACGTACATGGGATGCTCTGCCTGCTCATCACCTCTCTCTTCACGTCTCAGTAATGCTTCCTGTAGAGCATACAGAAACGTTATAAGATGGGCAGTGTTGTAAGGTCCTAAAGTCACATGGCGGTGAATAACCCCGTAGCTGCTGATGGCAGCACATATGGTCACGTTGCCACCACGCTGCCCTGGCAACTCGACAATGGCTCGTTGACCAATAATATTGCGGCCTCTCCTTCTCCTCTTGGTGAGATTGAAGCCAGCTTCATCCAAGAAGATGCACTCATGAGGCCTCTCCATGGAATCCAGTTGAAACATTCTCTATAGAAATGAGAAAAAGTTCATTTTTGATATAACGTAAATGACATAGCATTCCAGGCTTCATGACTCTGTATACATGTGCTGCATTACATTCAACACAGTAAAGATGTACAGTAACTCAATAGTGCTTTATAATCTCTGGACATTACGTATTACTTACTTGTACATATTGTACATATAATACTTGTTGTATTTCTCGCAGACGAATGAGATTATTTTGAAGGACCATATTGACAATAATGGTCTCCTGCTCTTGTGAGAATATACCTCTCCTTCCACCGGCATGTGGCAGTCTTTCAATTCTAGCAAATAAAACATCTAATGCAATGTAACCAAATATGTAAAATACATAAAATATATATTTTTATGTAATACTATTATTAGTTTTACTGTAATACTGCAAGAAAAGGGCCAATTTTTAGAGATGTTACAGTAATTTACTGAGACATTCCACAACTGTACATACTGTACTGTAAGTTTGAGGGACCACAAATGATAGTACACTTACCGGTTGTGTTCTCTGAATGTCCTGACAATGGAGGCCACAGAGAACCTGCTTATATTTGGTTGAACACGTAGTCCTGCTTCCCTCATACTCATTCCATGAACCAGAACATGGTGTATGATTGTTGCTCTAATTTCATTGGAAATGATGGCTCTTGTTCTTCCTCCTCCTCCTCCTCTTCCTCCTCCTCCTCCTCTTCCTCCTCCGTCTCTTCTTCCTCCTCCTCCTCCGTCTCTTCTTCCTCCTCCTCCTCCTCCTCCGTCTCTTCTTCCTCCTCCTCCTCTGTCTCTTCCTCCTCTGTCTCTTTCTCCTCCTCCTCCTCCTCCTCCTCTTCCTTCTCTTCCACGTCCACATCCACTTCTACTTCCACCTTCTCTCCTGCCCTCCATTGTGAAAATCACACATCCCATTTGGATTTGACCTGGCTTTATATCCCCATTACTGATTGGGTGCAACACATTACTGATTTGAAACAGGTGTGTTAAATTTTGAGTGCTTGTGTGTTACCGATGACAACAGTGTGTTACTTGTATTTCACTTTTGGGGCTGTGTTGTGCCATTCTGAGTTGAAGTGCACCAAAATGCTACATGTGCTTTTTGAATGACAATGTGTTTACAGTTTTGCACAAAGAGCGATTCCGATTTGCTAGCTGTGTCTAACCACATGAGAAGTGTTTAAAGTTCTACAAACTGTGTGCTTCAATCAATAAAGTGGTTTGTACACTTGCAACTTTGGTTTTGCGAATGGATTTTAGTGTTTTAGCAACTCAGAAATACTGTAAAAAAATCATTAGATTGGAAAGCTAGACCTTTTTAATGGACTATTAACATTTTAATGTTTTGTCAGGAACCAGTGCAAATGCGCTGAATTTCCATCTCTACCTCCTGGAAGGCCTGAACAGGTGGAACCAGGATCGGGGGAGTGCGGCGGTGACCAGTAGGCCATCGCCTCTGCTCACCTACGCCGGGCATGTGACCCAGTGCGTCAACAGCAGCAGCTTGAAGGTGTTTGGCCGGCCATTTGTGCCAAACTTCAGGCCACCCTCCAAATACACTGGTATGCTAATGTAATAATAACTGTCTACCTAGTACAGTGAGGAAAATGAGGATTTGAACACCCTGCTCTTTTGCAAGTTCTCCAACTTAGAAATCATGGAGGGGTCTGAAATTGTCATCGTAGGTGCATGTCCACTGTGAGAGACATAATCTAAAAAACAATATCCAGAAATCGCAATGTATGGTTTTTAAACTATTTATTTGAGAAGTGGGAGAACTTGCAAAATAGCAGGGTGTTCAAATACTTATTTTCCTCACTGTATGAGGAAAAATGTCTTTTTAAAAGGCAGAAACCTCAAACTAAAACTGACTCAGTCATCACTGGGCAGTCATCGGACACAACCAGTTGGGGGAGAGGGTGAGAGGGTGAGAGAGCGAGAGAGAGAGAGAGAGAGAGAGAATGGAATGAAAAGATGACCAGTGGTAATTATGGCAGCAGTAAAGGTAATAGAACTATTACTAATAATAGTAGCAATAGTAGTGCAGGGCGTCCACCACGGCAGGAGCTGCATCCACTACTGAGGTGCCACCACAATCCAAGGAAGTCTGAGAGGGGAGAAAGCACAAGGGCTTCTGGAAAGAAGCAACATTAGTTACATGCATGCTTCTTTCAAGTATCAACAACAATCATAAAGACGATAGCCTACAGACATCTTTGCAGGCGGCACCCAGATTTGAACTGGGGACCTCTTGATCTGCTGTCAAATGCTCTACCACTGAGCTATATCCCCAAATAACCTATGTTGGATATGATTATGGTGCAGCAAAACAATGGCTGGGCCTCCACCATGTGGTTACCATCACAGTCTGAGAAAGTATCGAAATCTCATCTACTGTATGAAAGGGAGTTACAGTTTTTTACAATTGCTATGACAGATTTTTCAATACTTTTAACAAATTTTTAAAATTATTAACACAGTTAGCACTACATCCGCATGTGTAAGCTATACTATTACAGTTTTTTACAATTGCTATGATAGATTTTTCAATACATTTAACAAGTTTCCTAAACTCTTAACACACCAACACACCCAAAACACACAACTGGCAAAACAGTAAATTTCATGCTCAAAATCACACATTGTAAACTGAACTCCAAAACTAATTTTCACAATACAATAATACACTAACACTACACACTATGTCTAACAAAACACTGCAAACATGTTTCAAAATGAAATAATTATTCCAAACACTAACACATGTTCTCCTCCAACAGGAACATTTAGTCAATCATAACACAATGACAAAAAAAAACTCTATCATCAGTTGACATTACAAAAACTTCATTATTTTAGATGTGTCAGGTATGCCCTTATACAATAGACAGTATATTGTATTAATCATAGATTGTGTTTTGCACATGCAATTTTATTCATAGTATCAATTCATAACAAGAGTTATCTCAAGACCCTATACAGATAGAGTAGGTCTAGACCACACTCCAGAATTTACAAGGACCCAACAGTTCTAGTAGTTTCTTCCCGAGCAAGCAACAGTGCGACAGTGGCGAGGAAAAACTTCCTTTTAGGCAGAAACCTGGGACAGACCCAGGCTCTTGGTAGGCGGCGTCTGACGGGCCGGTTGGGGTTAGAATGAAGAGTGGAAATAACAAAAATAGAAAAAATAGTAGTTTGTAGCAGTTCTTTGTAGTAGTTCATGGCATAACAGGGCACTGTGCGGCATTACAAGGCACAGCAGGAGAATCTTTTGAAAAATCTCATAAAGTCGTTACTACTAAGAGCTCTGGGAATACTTGGCTCAGTAGAGCTGTGACCATCCGTCAGCCTGGCTACAGTGCTGAAAAGAAACCTCACTTCACTTCGTTCACCATTGCATTGTTTTCTGAACCGGAGCTACAGTACAGATAATTCTACAGTCTATGGTTAAGGTCACATTTATATTCAGATTATGTAAAGATATATATATACCAAAGGTTCCATAGTGTACTGGTTATTCTGTCTGCTTTACACGCAGAAGGTACTGGGTTCAATCCCCAATGGAACCAAACTTAAGGTTTAAAGTTAGAACCATGTCCTGTTACCGTCTTGCAGGCGTCCCTTGAAAAGTCTTAAAAAAGGGAGTGAACGACACTTGACAATCAAAAAAAACCTGCTCTAAAGACATATCATCTATCTGAAAGACTTCTTCAGTGCTTTTGCATTGGTTTCACTTCTTAGAACATGACCTCCATCCATTTTATTTACAGTATGGTTCTTGGTTGAAGACTTGGTTGAAGCTGCTCCGTTAAAGATAACGGTATTACAGAGTTTCCATGGTGTAGTAGTTATCACGTCTGCTTGTTATGATTATGTTAAAGATGACCGTACGTCGAGGTTCCGTAGTGTAGTAGTTATCACATCTGCTTTACATGCAGAAGGTCCTGGGTTCAATCCCCAGTGGAATCAGACTTATGGTTTGAAGTGAGAACTATGTCCTCTTACCACCTGACCTGCTTTAAAGGTGCTCTAAAGACGTTTTGTCTCTTCTCTGAAAGACGTCTTAAGTTCTGATTTAACAACAGGGAAACCCAACTATTTACCTTTGTGGGGTGGTTGAATGGTGTTTACTGTGAGAATGGTTGATGGTTGCTCCAACTTGGCGTTGGGCATCTCCAAGAACCATAATGACTGTCAGAACTGAAGACTTGGTTGAAGCTGCTCCAAAGACATTTTGTCTCCTATCTGAAAGACGTCTTCATGTCTTTTGCTTTTGCATTGGTTTGACTTTTCAGAACCTGAGCTAAATCCATTATTTATACAGTATGGTTCAGATCACATTTATACACCAGTCATGTTAAGGATAGCCATGTCACAGAGTCACATATGATTTATACCATAGCAGTGCAATCATTTTGCCCAGGTTTGATTTTCAGCCACCACAGTTGCATTTACAGGTTTTGAAGCCACATACAACATTAAACACAGAAACGGCAGGAAGGATAAATCCACCAAATTAGGTCACAAATAATCAGCACAAGGCCTTGTTTAATTTCTTTTATTTAGTATTTAATTGTTCCACATTGCAAAACATTTGAAATAATTCAATCAATGTTATTTTACAAGTCAGATGAATAAATCAGCTGTTTGCTTTCTATTTTCTGATTTTGTATGACATCATCAGGGTCTTTACTTTCAGTCTGAACAGACCTCAACAGATTTAAAACCACATTCAGTCACAGAAAATATGAAATGTCAGACGAAACCCAGTGCTAGTATGGCACCGGTGCCTTAACACCCGGTATCTATCGGACCGAATAGTAACGGGGATTTCAGGGCCTCATTTCGGTGCTACTGAAACACCAGCGCTGCCTCTTTCCACCTAGTGGTTGTTTTTGTCGTTTAGCAGCAATTTACTGGAGAAATATGTTATTACATTTATTTTTTACATTTAATTTGGACCATATACTAATAAACAAGCTGTTCTTAAATTTTGCTGACTGTCTTTTTGTGCTCATTTCTTTTTTTTAACATATACATTTAAAAAAATTTTTTTTTAAAGGATAGGTTCAGGCACCGATTTTGGTGCCTAAATGGTAAAGGGTTCTGAGGAAAGGCAGAAAACAGTCCAGCTGATCCAAAACAACATACATGTTGGTCAGAAGATAGAGTTACTGCTGGTCAGCCTTCAATGTGGAGAGAAGATCAGAATATAACACAGCTATCAGGGCATGAGGAGGAGGAAACAGCTTGGCTCTGAAACATGTTCACAACGAGGCAGAGTGAATGAGCTGGTGTCTTTTAAGGTGACTACTATGAGTAAACATTTTCCCACATTGTTCACACCAGTACGGCTTCTCTCCAGTGTGAATGCGCTGGTGTTTTTTAAGGTAACTACTACGAGAAAAGGTTTTCCCACATTGTTCACAGCTGTACGGCTTCTCTCCATTGTGAATGCGCTGGTGAGCTTTAAGGTTACCACTATGAGAAAAGGTTTCCCCACATTGCTCACAGCTGTAAGGCTTCTCTCCAGTGTGAATGCGATGGTGTTTTTTAAGGTAACTACTACGAGAAAAGGTTTCCCCACATTGTTCACACCAGTACGGCTTCTCTACAGTGTGAATTTGTTGATGTTTTTTTAGGGAACCCTGTACTGTGAAAGCTGCCCCACATTGTTCACAGCTGTAAGGTTTCTCTCCAGTGTGAATGCGTTGATGTGTTTTTAGGGAACCCTGTGCTGTGAAAGCCACTCCACATTGATCACAGCTGTACGGTTTCTCTCCAGTGTGAGCTCTCTGATGAATCTTTAAATATCCTGATGGGAAGGATTTGTCACAGTGCTGACAGCGGTGACGTTTGACTCCTCTTCCTCTCCGTTTCTACCAACAGAGAAAAACCAAGAGATTGAGTTAGTGAGATGCCATACTGTAGAGCTCTATCTTAAACTAGAAACAACATTTAGAGCATGTCTATGGAACATTGTTTGACAGATGCATTACCTTTAATTATTTGCCAACATCACTATTATGGAGTTGCAGTATGGGAAATGTAACATCCAGTGTTTATTAGTTTGTGGTAAATAAACTACTTTTGATCAATTTATGTGTGGCCTCCATTTTGTTGCCAGCCTTTAGCCAGCCGGTAACACATGGGGGATAATCCGGGATTTTTAGTGCTGGGAAAGTTGTAAATGTAACATTTTCCCACCGATTTTTTACCTTTCACTGGTATCTGTCAGTTATGGCCCATATTTAATCTATATACTGTATACATACATATTTAACCTCTTTAGAAACACTTTTCTCACCTAAATATTTACCCCCCAAAAAGTGATGCACTTCCCACATTCTTCTGCCCTCTGGGATGACCCTGAGGTCATTGGAAAATTAACACTCAATTTGTTGTTTCTAATGGCATTGTGACACTAGGCCGTACTGACACAGAGCTAAAGAGATTAGAATAGAGAATTTCTACTAACGTTTAAGTAAATCATCTGTAAAATTAATAAAAAAACACTACTGTAAGCATATTACATGGGTTATATCCAAAAATAGTACCGTAGCCACATGTCTAAACTTAGAACAGAAAAAATCCAGAAAAATATTACTCATTAAATGGATTTTATATACATTTATTTATACGGATATGTCTGTGCGTTTTTCCTATTTCCAAAAAAGCCAAAAAAGTGCAAAATACAAAACTTCTCAAACACAAAAACACATCCACATCACTCACACACATACCTGAAATAACTACATACATAAATTTATAGGATTAAGTAATTATAAATTGATGAAATGGTGAAATGACATGAGAAGGCCATATTTTTGCTTTGACACAGCTGGAGCCATCACAGGGTTAATATTTTCTGGTCATGTTTGGTATCAATCAACTCGTCTGCTTATTGGCTACACAGGGAGCCCGGTTTCATAACCTCTACTTCTAACTGGAAGGAAAAACTGTCAATCCTTACCACGTGGGCCCAATGGGGACTGTGGAACATGATAGGCTTGTCTCAGGGACAGCTCGGGTTAGACTGAAGCGATTGGCTGGGAACAAAGTGAAATCTGCAGAAGCCAGAGAGTCTGGTGGTGTACGGAGTGACTTTTTGTAGCGCGCCGAGGGAATGAGATACAAGCTGTCAAAACCCAGAAATTATGATCTATCTAGATTTCTCCACGTCGAAACTTGGCTAGAAACTACAAGACTGTGAGGGGACCACCTCATTTTGGATTACAAAGCTTGGATATTCTAATACCTTGGAGAGTTGGCGATGTAGGGAAAAAAAGTTTTTGGCGATCTTTCACCGCTGTGATGAAAGACACGAGAAGACAGGTTGGAAAACACTCAACTTAAGACTCAAATCTTTCTGTGTTTCCTTACTTCATAACATGATTATAACCGCTGTGAGTCACCTTATTGCTTGTGTGTGGGCTTGATGGAATCATGAGACTTTAAGCTTTCAAATGATGTGCTGCTTGTGCGTGTTTATAAAGATTTAATGCTTGCAACAACGTGGGAAACAACCAAAGGACACATTGACTGGCCAAAGGAGAAATGGAGTAACATTCTGGGGACTGATGAGAGGGAAACTGTTCTTTTTGGGTCTAGGAGCCACAGACAGTTTGTCCTCCGACCCCCCTGCACTGAAATCAAGCCCCAGTCCACTGTGAAGACAGTAAAGCATGCTGGTTATGGGATGTTTCTCATACTGTGGTGTTGGGCCTGTTTATCACATACCAGGGATCATGGATCAGTTTCAATACATCAGAATACTTGAAGAGGTCATGTTGCCTTATGCTGAAGAGGAAATGCCTTTGAAACGGGTCTTTCAACAAGACAAGGACCCAAACACACCAGGAAGGAGCAAAGTCTTGGTTCCAGATGAACCAGATGGATGTTATGGAGGGACCAGCCCAACCCCCGGACCTCAATCCCAGAGAACACTTGTAGGGTGACATCATAAATGCTGTTACTGAGGCCAAACCCAGTAATGCAGAGGAATTATGGGATGTAGTTCAATGGTCCTGGGCTGGAATACAGGTGACTCCATGCAACACCGATATGAAGCAGTTCTCAGAAATAATGGTTATGCACCTAAATATTAGTGCAGGGATTCAAACCCTGACACATTTTTCAGTTTAAATAGTACACATTTGAGTTTGTAAAGAAAAATGCAAATACTGCTAACATTCCTCTTTTTTTAAACACAGACTTGATCCATGTTGGTCATGTTTTGATTTGGAAATGAATGGGCAGTGTTCCCAATGAATTGGTATTATGGAATTAAAAGCTATTCTAAGAATTTTGAGCATTATTCACTTCTTTAAAAACACAGCTGTTATTCTGTATGTAAAGGTTTTACATACAAAGATGTAATGATTGGTCGAAAGGGGGGTGGCCTCATACAGCCCCCCCCCCAAATTACATGCATCTCCATTGATCTGCATTTGTATATCAACAGACAGAGTGAGTGAGTTAGTAAGGCGCCATGGTGGAGCGAGCTAAGTAAAACCAGAAGCATCGTTCACAGCATGTCTGTGTCTAAGTTCCCCTGCTGCATTACCATGGTTACGCTCTCTGTGTGTTAATAAAGTTTGGATTGATATATCCAGGTTCCAGTTTGGGTTCAGGAGGCAGACACCGTCTCCACATTTAAGAGTAGGCTTACGACTTTCCTCTTTGATAAAGTTTATAGTTAGGGCTGGCTCAGGAGAGTCCTGAACCATCCCTTAGTTACGCTGCTATAGGCCTAGACTTTTGGGGGACTTCCCATGATGCATTGAGCACCTCTCTCCTCCTCCTTCTCTCCATCTGTATGCAACCTCATCCCATTAATGCATGTTACTAACTCTGTAACAACTCTTTCCTGGAGTCTTGTGTTTTCTCGCCCCTCTCCTCTCTCTTCCTGCAGGTGTTTCTGGCTCTGGATCTGTGGTTGGAGTCACCTGCTGCCTCCATGTTCCTGCTCTACACCCTCTGCTAAAATTCTTCATGTCTGTCTGTCTGTCTGTTTCTCCCAACCGGTCGAGGCAGATGCCCCCCACCCTGAGCCATGGTTCTGCTCGAGGTTTCTGCCTCTTAAAGGAAGTGTATCCTTGCCTCTGTCACCTAGTGCTTGCTCTTGGTGGGAATTGTTGGGTTTCTGTAAATAACATCCCAGAGTCCGGTCTAGACCGGGGGCCTGTTGCACAAAAGTAGAATAAAGATATCCAGGATAAGAAAAAGAGCAGCTTGACTTAGTGTGATCTGCTCATCGCGGCTTAATCGGTTTGCACGTTTGCCGAGCCAGGATGAACAGGTGGAGCAATGTCCAGCCAGGTGTAGATAGCCGGGATAAGTGCACGTTCACGGCTTTTCTTAAATAAACCACGGTATCGATCACAGATTTACTGATGCAGAGATGGAGAAGACGCATGCGCCATATGTTTCACCCAATGAGCAGCAGCTTCTAATGGAAAGTAACGAGGAGGGGAACAGTATAATATGGAAAGTAACAAGGAGGGAAGAATATAATATGCAGGAAGGGAAATACGGCTCTTATCAAACGGAGAGAAAAAGCCCGACATAGCGGACCCGACTGAAAGTGTGAGGATGTAAAATGATCTACTTAGCCTATAGTCACTCCACATTTTTTCCAAAGTTGTGGGCTACACTGTGTTTTAATTACTTTAAATATGCTAGTTTCATGTTTCTGTTTTTATGTGATAAATGTGCTGGTTTTACTGTAAAGTGTCTTTGAGTAGCCTACCATGTAAAGCACTATATAAATACAATGTATTATTCTTTGGCCTTTGCCTTAAAAGTCAGCAGAGAGAATTATGTTCCTGGGGAAATGGACCCTAAGGACTCTAGGCTTAGGCTGCATCTCATTTCTGTCTTACCCCTTCCCCTTGTTTTTTGCGCGTTCACGCGGGACATAGTGGTGTCCCAATACGTTTTGTGATCGAGGGCTAAGGGGTGCATGGCCCTAGAAACCATAGACAGTGAAAGAAAAAATCTAGGGAGAACGCGAGCATACTTGCTACAGTATACCAGCTACAGCTACAGCTACGAACAGCGCAACGCAAGCGGCCAGTGTTTTCATTATTATGAATGCCGTAGCTGTGTGCATGCTTGGATTTACTTTACTACTCACTTCATCTGCGTTGTGTGATCCAT
The DNA here is from genome assembly GCF_008692095.1 of Etheostoma spectabile. NCBI lineage: Eukaryota > Metazoa > Chordata > Actinopteri > Perciformes > Percidae > Etheostoma > Etheostoma spectabile. The sequence goes on from NW_022604324.1 coordinate 63,391, forward strand.
TTTCTGGATTGGAGCAGAGCAAAACAACTTCGAAATAACTTCCATCTATCTGTGCTGCTGTGAAGACGGCTAGCTTCGCGGTGGAAGAGTGGAAATCTGACTCCAGTCGTCCTGGTTGGTCCAGGGATAGTACCATCCTGGATTAAGCATTGTTGTTTGACCTTCTCGGGGTTGGATGCAACTTTGGAACGCATTGTTTATCCGCGGTAATTATTTCATTCAGCTTCGCTTCCTGCATCACGGCACCGCGTCACTGGAGGTCGCTGGGGAGGGGGCGGAGCTGGTGGTGGAGTCACTCTACTCGAAAAAGAGGATCCTAAGTTTTTAATGGATGTTGATTAAAATCTTTGAAACAAAATGGAATTAAAGCCGCGGATGATTCTTACTGGGCTGTACTTGATAGCGCTGTGTGCCTCTATTGGAATCTTCCCTCGTTGCCATGGAAACACGTTGCTCTCATTTCCGGATTGTTTACTCCGGGGGAGGAGCGAAACAAGCCATCAGCTGGCTGCGGTCATTCAACCCCAGCCTTTGCGCTTCACCTCTGGCACATTGGAAGTGCAACGTCTAAGCTGTCTTATGGCTCTGCAAAACTATCTGGGGTCTAAAGGAGCAGCCCTTTTTAATTTGGCAGTCATCCACAACCACCGTCATTATAAACTGCCTAAACAGAGACTTTTGGTTATATTGCTGCTATTGATTTCTGGGAATGTCCACCCAAATCCAGGCCCAGAGCAAAATATATCATATGACACCCCTGAAAGCTTTAAATGCAGAAAGGGCTTGGGATTTTGTCATTTGAATGTTCGTAGTCTGGTTGGCAAAATAGATATGGTTCGTATCTGGGCACTTTCAACTAATGCAGATGTTTTTGTTTTAAGTGAAACTTGGCTCAACAAATCTATTTCTGATAAGAATGTGTCTGTAGGTGGGTACAACGTATTCAGAACAGACAGACCTAAAAAGGGTGGAGGTGTTGCAATATATGTGAAAAAGTCATTTCTTGTGAATGTTATTGTCTCAAAGTCAATAAGCAGACAATTTGAATTGTTGGCCCTTGATTTAGAAGTCTCTAAGAGTCTTCACATCACCCCTCAGCTGATAGTAGCACTCTTTCTTCTCTGAGGGAGTTTTTAACAAGTCTTAATTATAATGAAATTGTCTTTTTAGGAGATTTTAATTGGAACTGGCTTTTGCCAATGTCTGATCATTTTAAATTATTCTGTGATTCTTTTAATCTCTTTCAGATTGTAAATAGCCCCACCAGACCAAACCTAAAACATCCAGAAAAATCATCCTTAATTGATCTTATTCTTACAAATGCCCCTCACAAATACTCTTGTGCCTCTGTTTTTTGCAAATGATATAAGCGATCATTGTCTTATAGCATCTGTAAGGAACACGAAAATTCCTAAAACAAGGCCTCGCATAATCTTTAAGAGGGCAATGAAGCAGTTCTCAGTGCAAGGCTTTTTACGTGATCTGTATGATTTTGATTGGGGAAGAATTAGTCTTATTGATGATGTTGAAAATGCTTGGACATTTTTTTATAATGGTTTCACAGGCCTGGTAAATAAGCATGCCCCCCTCAAAAGACAAAGAGTGAAAGGGCGAAATAATGTTTGGTTTAACAATGAACTGTCTGACCTTCTTCTGGAGCGAAATCAGGCCTGGGCTCAAGCTAGGAAGTCAAAGCTTGAGTCTGATTGGTTGATATTTCGGCGGTTACGTAATCTATGTACTGTCAAAATTCGTAATGCCAAATCTGCTTATTTTCTTTCTGAAACATACAAAAATTTAAATAACCCTCTCAAGTTCTGGAAAACAATCAAATTATTAACTGAAACAAAAACAGAGACAGAAGTACCATCTTGTATTGTTGTTGATGACAAAAAAATCATTGACAAAGACAAAATTCTCAATAGTTTCAATAATCATTTCATTACTGCTAGCTCCCTTTATGAAACACTAAATAATTCAATCTCCAGCTCTCCCACGGTATGTCCTGTTGATCAGTTACTCACAGCTCAACCATTTCATTTCAAGACAGTAACCGTACCAGAAGTAAGGAAGGCCTTGAAGGATTTAGATCCAAAGAAATCATCGGGTCCAGACAAATTGGAACCATATTTTTTTAAAATAGCTGCAGATCTGATAGCCAATCCAGTTACATACCTAATTAACCTTTCTTTAGCCACAAATCAGGTACCAGCCATCTGGAAATCTGCCAATGTTCTCCCCCTTCACAAAGGTGGTGATCCTGCAAACATAAATAACTATAGGCCTATTTCTAAATTGTCAGTATTAGCTAAATTAATGGAATCACTCATTAGCATGCAATTAAAAGACTATCTAATTAATAACAATATTCTGACTGAATTTCAATCCGGTTTCAGGAAACAACATAGTACAATAACAGCTGTTTCGAAAGTTGTTAATGACCTAGTCAAGACTTTGGACAATAAACAGCACTGTGCAGCACTATTTATTGATTTGTCAAAAGCTTTTGACACAGTGGACCATAAAATTCTCCTTCAGAGACTCACCTCTATTGGACTATCAGAACAAGCAGTGGGATGGTTTAACAGTTACCTATCAGGGAGAACACAATGTGTGCAAGTAGATGGTGTTACTTCTGCCTCCTTAAATATTTCAAAAGGGGTGCCTCAGGGCTCAATCCTTGGGCCTCTTCTTTTTATCATTTATACAAACAACCTCTGCAATAATATAAAAAATGCAAACTATCATTACTACGCTGATGACACTGTTCTCTATTGTTCTGGGTCCACATTAGGTCAAGCAATCACAAACTTACAGTCCGCTTTTAATATCTTGCAACATAATCTGGCTTCTTTAAAATTGGTTCTAAACTCTAAAAAAACTAAAGTCATGACTTTCACTCTGGGAAAATCAACTAAGAATAATGTCCCAACCATTTGTACACTTTCTGGTACAGAAATTGAAGAAGTGTCACATTACAAATATTTGGGTATTACCATCGACCAATCATTGTCTTTTACAATGCATATCCAAGATTAAGTTAAAAAACTGAAATTGAAGTTAGGTTTTTTATTTAGAATCAAGTCTTGTTTATCACTTGAATCAAAAAAACAACTAGTAAATGCAACATTCTTGTCTGTGTTGGACTACGGTGATATTTTATACATGCATTCAACCTCCCAGTGTCTTCATGCTTTGGACACTGTGTTTCATGGAGCCTTGAGATTCATCACAAACTTAAAATCTCTCACTCATCACTGTTTGTTGTATTCTCGGGTCGGGTGGTTTTCACTCTCGATTCGGCGTTGGATGCACTGGCATCTTTTTATTTATAAGGCAGTATTAGGACTTCTTCCTCCTTATTTGAACACCTACATCGTCCCGAGGTCTGCAGGGACATATCACCTGCGCTCACAGGATCTGGTTTTATTGACAGTCCCTAAAGCCCGCACTGACTTTGGCAAAAGGGCTTTTAATTTTGCAGCCCCATCTGCATGGAATCAGCTTCAAAATGAACTCCATTTGAAGGAGTTGGTCACATTTTATTCTTTTAAAGGCTTGTTAAAGGACCTTACAGAAGGGCAGTCTGTATGTCACTGTTTTTAAATTGATTTAGGACCCTGGTATTTTATGATGACATTGTTGTTTGAATATGAGTGAAAGTGTGTTTATGTATTTACATGTAAGTGTCTCTGTCTGAAACGTGCTGCTGCCACTTGCCAGGACACTCTTGTAAAAGAGATTTTTAATCTCAAGGAGTTTTTTATCCTGGTTAAATAAAGGTTTGAACTTGAAACCGAGGGGTAGGATAGACATGGTGCAACAGGCAACAATGGCTGCCGCATCGACCAGAGAGACACATAAATGTAAGTATTTTTGGCTTAAATCATTGATTTAAAAATTATGACAGTCTTGTTTTATTGTCTATACAGTCCTGTACATATATACTTGCAACCATGATCCTAACTGAAACTTTTTTTAAATCGCTAGCTTGCAATGCTAACGTTACGTTGATTAGCACAACAGTCCCACATTTCTTTGCCTTGAATGGACTGTATACATCACACAGATTGTATATATGTATGTAATAATATTAACGGTCTATGATACATTGCTATGTGCTTTACATATACCATCCTGTATCACACAGGAAGACACAGCAGCTGATCCACTTTGGGGCTGAAAACGAGCAGACGTTTCTTAAATCATAAGTTCATGTTGTACCCATTCATTATTGCATTGGTTCTGTATTATTGTAATCATTTGTAATTACTTCCTGTTCATGCAGTTGTATATTGTTGTTGGTTTTGATACGGGACACTGATTAAATATGAGGGGGGGGGTGCACTTATATTAGACATATGAGTGCCTTTTTGTGTGTGACATGTTAGTTATGGTTCTAAGAGTTGATAATGGTTCTGTAACATAATTTTATGTAGGTCTAATGATTTTGCCTGTTATGTTTAATTTATTGGCAATAAAGATAGATTTTTTGGTAACAAAATGTTTTTCTAAATATCAATGACATTCAAAACGGTGATAACTGGTTATAATGTTTATTTCGGATCAGACGGCAGCTGATTTGACACGTGAGACTCCAGGATTTATCTTAGCCTGCCTGTTAGCCTGCTCTGGACCAGGCTAGCCGCAAAGAATAAATCTCAATCCAACACAGGCACGGCTTTACAGAAGAAATGGGTCATGTAACGTTAAATTAAACCATGTCCGTATAACAACATTGCAGCGGATGCGAGGACATTAGCACCGGTGCGTCCTAGAGGAGCTAACAGCTAACAGACGCTAACTAGCACTGGGGACTGCTGTTGTCTGAAAAACAACAGATGGGACAAAGTGTTGCGTTTACTGGTAAATTGGTAAACCTTGAGACCGACGTATAACCAATGTTATATGTTGAGTTTCCCCCCCGTTACTCTGTCCTCTGTGAATGTCTACATCTAGAAACTAAGCTGCCCGGTGCAGGGAACAACTGATCATGTAGTAGCGGTAGATGGGCTTTGCAAAAAAATCCCGGAGCGTTCTATGAAATTACGCTTTAAAAAAAAATTGCTCGATCACGTAAATTTGATCGTGGGAAGTCAAAATCGCGATTGCGATTAAAATTTGATTAATTGTGCAGCCCTACCGTCTTTCCTTCACTCACCTCCTCCTCCCTGACACCTTTCCTCTTGCCCTCCTTCTTCTTCTTCTCCTCCGTCTCCTGGTGTCTCTGCATGTACTCGGTGATTAGGTCCAGGTCCAGGTTGTCTTGTGGCTCCCATGTGTTATCCTCACTGGAAAGGTGAGTGCAGACAGAAGAACATCTCCTCACACTTTGTTTTTAGACAATCCATTCTCACTCCAATTATCATTCCTGTTATTCCTTTTTTCTATTTCTAAGGTTATCTATTTTTCTATTGCCATCTTGTAAGGTTGTTTGTGGGTCTGCAACGTAGTGTCAAAATACCAAACCTTCAACTTTGAGGGCATGATACCATGCTGACACTTATTTGCAATATGTAAGTATATTATATATCTCAGGACCAAGAACACCAAACATTAATATTCTAGACTCATACTTACTCTGAGAACCCCTTCCATTTCAGCAGAAACTCTACTCTTCCCTTCACCACTCTGCGGTCCAAAACCTTCTCCACCACATACTCCTCCTCTTCCTCCTTCACTGCTGCTGCAGGCTGCTCCTCCTCTTCCTCCTTCACTGCTGCAGGCTGCTTTTCCTCTTCCTCCTTCAATGCTGCAGGCTGCTCCTCCTCTTCCTCCTTCACTGCTGTAGGCTGCTCCTCCTCCTCCTTTCCTGCTCCGGTCGCCAGCTTGACGTCTGCCCCAAGGCGGTGGTTTCAAATCGAGTAAGCGGGGTAACAAATTATTTTTGTTGATTGGGGTTCACTACTTAACTCTCATAGGAGAAACCCTGGAAAGCAGAATCACGGAGTCAGTGAGTGAGAGAACAAACCGCCGTCCTCGTCTCTAAATCTCTGTCTGTTTATTACAAATTCTCCCAAACACAAAGGCATAAAACAGTCCTCAACAACAACATTTCACTTCAATTTAAGAACCGTAACACCATTTTCTTTACTACCCACTTTTCAGGGGGCAAAATCTTCCACACTCAAATTCCCAGAAATAGTCTCGTACTCACCAAAATAAATATCACCCTTACTGTACAGTTTCAATAGTAATATATATCTCTTCTTTCTACCTCCAAAACTCCTCCATTATACTAACGTCATCATGGAAATCATAAACCCTCTTTGGCTGGAAATAAATATTCAAACGACTCCAGAGTCAAAACATGAACCATCATACACCTGGGGATAATAGTTCAACTTATAATACATTCCTTTTCTAATACTCTGTAGAACTTTTAGGAGGAACTCCCCTTTAAGAGTTAAACAACATTTTAACATTAACAATCCTGTCAGGATACGTTAAAAACCACAAAATAACTCATTACCAGGGAATGGAAGCACCAGCACCCAGAATCACACACACAACCCTATGTTAGCATGTTAGTTAGCAGTAATTAGCCTGTGCCTATGTTAATGTTAACTAGCCTGTTAGTTAGCAGTAATTAGCCTGAGCCTATGTTAATGTTAACTAGCCTGTTAGTTGCCAGTAATTAGCCTGAGCCTATGTTAATGTTAACTAGCATGTTAGTTAGCAGTAATTAGCCTGTGGCTATGTTAATGTTAACTAGCATGTTAGTTATCAGTAATTAGCCTGTGTCTATGTTAATGTTAACTAGCATGTTAGTTAGCAGTAATTAGCCTGTGTCCATGTTAATGTTAACTAGCATGTTAGTTAGCAGTAATTAGCCTGTGCCTATGTTAATGTTAACTAGCATGTTAGTTAGCAGTAATAAAGGTTCACATTTACGTCATCAAGCTCAGTTGGAGCCTGCGCAGTAACGCTCAGCATCACCGGGAAAGAGCGTCTAATAGACTTCACTGGTCTCCGTCCAGAGCAACGGGACCTGTTGGTCCACTTCTTTAACTGTCTATGGTACCACCCCGATACACACCTGTTAGCTAGCCGCTAGCTCTATTGTTTACGAAACCCGTTTCCCGCGGTTACAAACGCGGCTCTTTAGCTCGCCTTTACACATCATAAACTCCATAACTAACCCACCACAGCTTCAGTTCACCAGACACACGGCAGAAGGAAACCGTCTGTTGTCATTTTTACCGAGTACCAACCTGGAAAGCAGAATTACGGCATCAGTGAGAGAGAAAACAAACCGCCATCCTCGTCTCCAAAGAGGAAAAAAGTGTTTGGGGCTGTTTCATGTTAAACTAAAAGGATCTTATGCTTTAACTAAAGATCTATCTCTGTAGGGATCCATCCCATAATATTATTAGAATAATAATCTGAGTCTGTCAGAGACAAAAACTGAACCTTTAGTGGACGCAAACTTTACCTTTTAATTAGGAGTTGAAACACAGACACAACCTTGGGTTCAACAGGGGGGGGGCACTTCATTTTTTGCAACAATTTGTGTCTTTTCTGCATTAATTCACATACAACATACAATCCACCCTACATTACATTACATTATACACGCTAAAAGTGGTGATTATTGACATGGAGTCTGGTGGAGATATGCTGGCTCTATACATGCTAAAAGTAGTGATTATTGACATGGAGTCTGGTGGAGATATGCTGGCTCTATACACGCTAAAAGTAGTGATTATGTACATGGAGTCTGGTGGAGATTTGCTGCTCTATACATGCTAAAAGTAGTGATTGTTTACATGGAGTCTGGTGGAGATATGCCGCTCTATACACGCTAAAAGTAGTGATTATTTACATGGAGTCTGGTAGAGATATGCTGCTCTATACACGCTAAAAGTAGTGATTATTGACATGGAGTCTGGTGGAGATATGCTGCTCTATACACGCTAAAAGTAGTGATTATTGACATGGAGTCTGGTGGAGACATGCTGCTCCATACATGCTAAAAGTAGCGATTATTTACATGGAGTCTGGTGGAGATATGCTGCTCTATACACGCTAAAAGTAGTTATTATTTACATGGAGTCTGGTGGGTTTGGTGATGGTGATTTCGGGGCTGTTTCATGTTAAACTAAAAGGATCTTACTCTTTAACTAAAGGTCTATTCCTGTAGGGGTCCATCCCATAATGGTGTCAGAACCTTTAGTGGACAAAAACTTTACCTTTTAATTAGGAGTTAAAACAGAGACAGAAGAGGAAGAATACATCATCAAATAATCAACATGTGGCCTTGTTTTATTGAACTCATTTTGCATTAAGTTTTTCCACATTCCCCGACATTTAAAACAAGTCGATCATTGACGTTATTCTACAAGTCAGATGAATAAATCAGCTGACCCAACTCCCTACGGACTGAACTATTGCCACCCCTAGTAGTTATCACTTTGACTTTAGGACTTTAATTATGACTTTATGAGGAAAAATAACATGAGGAGATCCACCTCAGGCGGGGGGGGACCTTGGGTTCAACATGGGGGGGACACACTTCATTTTCTGCATTTTAGTTTATTTTTCTGCAACAATTTGTGTCTTTTCTGCATTAATTTGTGGTGCAAATGTCTTCATGTATGTAAAGGAAATATAACATGTATTTGGAGTAGGCTGCACTGAGGTACAAGTTTTTTATTATTGGGGGGTGTATCAATCTCAGTAAAGAGAGACAACTGATGAATCAAATCATGATATGATCAAATGAACAAATGATGAAACGTATAGATTTTATTAAAAGCATTTAGAAACATTAGACTATATGATGATTGTTTATAGAAACATTTGTTTTCCACTTTTTAAAAATATTACAATATGATTTAAAATATAAAGGACATAATAGTGACCAATAACAGTTGATTATTTTTGAGATGTGACATATCATGAAGGGCCAGTTGTTCAAAGGTAAACTAATCGGATTTTGGTTATCGGATTGGATCAAATCTTGAAAATGGGTTGTTCAAAAGGGAAAGAAGGAATCTGAAATCAGATTAGATCACAGAATCCAATCCTAGTTTTAATCTGGATCAAACCTTCAGTTTGTGTTGTTCAAAACTTGTCAGTAGGATTTGGATAACTTTGATCCAAAAAAACAGGATTATCCTGATCCCATCAGGGGGTAGGATTTCAAGGTGGATTCCAGCAAGAAAACTTAGTAAAACTTTAAATTGGTCAAATAATACATTTGTATAATTTAGTGTATACACTTTTTATACTTTGCACTTGACTTGTTTAACCTTAGTTAAGTTTAGTAAAGTAAAAAATAAAATAAAAATAAAAATTATTTTGTCCTCATGAAACAATCCCCCAAAACAGATTTAAATAACAAAAAAAAGAAATTCAAAATAACAATATATATCTCATTCATCACCGTATATTAATTTCAAGGAAACAATCTAATACAAATTTCTGTTCTTTTGTCCTTAGATGAAGAAGAACCTTGAACTACTACTACTACTACTACTGCGTTGGCCTTTCTGGCTTAGTACTAAACTGGTTTGAATCCTACCTAAAGAATAGGGATTACTTTGTGTCTATAGGTAATTATGCATCTGAGCGTACAAATATGACGTGCGGAGTTCCGCAAGGCTCCATTCTGGGGCCTCTTCTGTTTAACATCTACAGGCTTCCACTGGCTCAGATTATGGAGAAAAACAAAATAAGTTACCATAGTTATGCGGACGACACACAAATTTGCATAACCTTATCGCTAGGGGACTATAGTCCAATTCAAAAACTGACTAAGTGCATTGAACAAATTAACGACTGGATGTGCCAGAACTTTCTGAAATTAAATGAAGGAAAAACTGAGGTAGTTGTTTTTGGAAAAAAAAGAGGAACGATTAAAAGTTTGCGCTCAGCTTCAAACAACAGACAAAGCCAGAAATCTTGGTGTAGTCATGGACTCAGACCTGAATTTTAACAGCCACATTAAGACAATAACAAAGTCAGCCTACTATCACCTTAAGAATATATCAAGGGTTAAAGGACTTATGTGTAAACAGGACTTGGAAAAACTGGTCCATGCTTTCATCTTCAGTAGACTTGACTACTGTAACGGGGTCTTTACAGGTCTCCCTAAAAAATCAATCAGACAGTTACAGCTGATTCAGAACGCTGCTGCTCGAGTCCTCACTAAGACCAAGAGACTGGATCACATCACTCCAGTTCTGAAATCTTTACACTGGCTTCCTGTGTCTCAAAGAATTGATTTCAAAGTACTCTTGCTAGTTTATAAATCACTAAACGGTTTAGGTCCAAAATACATTTCTGATCTGCTACTACACTATGACCCCCCCAGACCTCTCAGGTCATCTGGGACAGGTCTACTTTCTATCCCCAGAGTCAGAACTAAACAGGGTGAAGCAGCTTTCAGTTTCTATGCTCTTCATATCTGGAATAAACTCCCAGAAACCTGTAGATCCGCTGCTACTCTCAGTTCTTTTAAATCAAGGCTGAAGACCTTCCTTTTTGATGCTGCCTTTCTTTAAATGAATGCTCATTTCTTTAAATTTCTTATGCTGCACTGTAACTTTTATTCTTGTGTTTTATGTGTCCTAATGTTTCTATTTTGTTTTTAATTGTCTATTTATGTGTTTTATTAGTTTTTAATGCTTATGATTTTTAACTGTTTTTACTTGTGTTTTATCTGTTTAACTGATTTTATGTAAAGCACTTTGAATTGCCCTGTTGCTGAAATGTGCTCTACAAATAAAGCTGCCTTGCCTTCACTTTTAACTTTTTTTTTTTTTAAGACGTTTTCAAAAATGTCCACAATGTATTTGTTAATGTATATTAGTTTTTTATTTGTAGTGGCTCAGATGAGGGGTCATAAAAGAAATTATGAATGGAAGTGGGAGTTATTTTTGTGTTTTGTCTCAAAATAAACACTTACAGTGACCCCATCTTGGCTCGTCTACCTGTTGTGTACGTAGCTGGTAGCCCACATTGTGATATGTTGTCCCATTTAGAGCACTGGTAATCCGGATTTGGTAATCTTGAAAACTGTGTATCTGGATCAGGGTGATCCAATCCAATGTTGCTTTGAAAAACTGGCATAAAAGTAAGACAGATTACCTGATCCTGGATAGGAAGAAATGGGATTTCCAAATCTGAATAGTTTTGATCCAGATTAAATATTTTGAACAATTGGCCCCAGAAGATTGAAAATCTTACCCTCTGATCTTAATGTCAGATGTAGGTGGGGGAGAGGCCATGGCTGCTTAGAGAGAGAGAGCTTGCAGTGAGGCGGCTGCTGTGTGGGATCTTGTCCGCTCCTGGTGCTTGCTTCTGGGAGAGACACGGACGGTATTTCTCCCTTCGGATGTTGGAGGTGGTGGTGGGATGAGCAGCTATTTGCCATGTTTAAGACTCGGATAGAGAGAAAATGCATTAGTGACAGTGTTCATATCTCCTTTCTGTGTTATTTGTCTTCTCTGGAGTTAACTGTAGATGCACCCTTATTTTATTTTATTTTATTACAGTTGGCTTCTTTCAACCACTGATTAGAACATTGATCATTTTTCTCTATTTAAATTAGATCTTGAGTGCTTTTCATTTTTGCCCCTCAAACGTTTTTCTTCTTTTCTTCTAAATCCTGTTTTAGCATTCTAAGTTTACCTGTACTTAAAGAACCTTTTTCAGGAAACCCAAATTTTGTCGCCCAATATGGAGGGGTAATGGCTCTTTACAGTGAATATGCAAAAGAAGATGTTCACAAGTTCAGCCCAGGTAAATGCTCAGCCCATAGTCACACAGACCTAAACCTACTCACTTAATGCTGGTTACAACATTCTAAAATCAATGCCAGAGAAAAATGACAAAGTGTGATAACATTTTTTATAATGTATAACAAGTATTGTTTTTTTACAATAAAGTATTGGCTTTTTCCTTGCGAAGGTTTTTTTCCTAATAACATTAACAAACATACCATTAGTCACGGTCCCTGTGCGTGTCACGATGTGGCGGACAGTTAAATGCAGGTGATGTAGTCGAGTGGTCAAAGGCCCTGGATTAAGACTCCAGTCTCTCTGGGGCTGTGGGTTCAAATCCCATCACTGCAATTTTCAAATATTACATACCCAACTCTGTATGTGTATCATTTGGGCTGATCTTGGTGAAGTAACTAGAATCATCCATCAATCACCTTGCTGAGATTGTTCCTTGTTAACCTGAGGTTCAGGGATAGGTGAACCCATCCATTCCAGCACTTTGGAGTAGAAAATCAACAAATAATTGTGGTAATTAATCGTGATCTCAATATTGATCAAAGTAATCGTCGTTATCATTTTGGCCGCACTCCACAAACATTCATTGCTATGCAGATGATACTCAATTATATCTATCGATCAAGCCAGATGAAACTAATCAGTTAGCTAAACTTCAAATGTGCCTTCAGGATATTAAAACCTGGATGACCTGTAATTTTCTAATGTTAAACTCAAATAAAACTTAAGTTACTGTTCTGGGGCCCAAGCACCTCCATGACGCATTATCCAAAGAGATAGTTACTCTGGATGGCATCACCCTGGCCTCCAGCACCACCCTGGCCTCCAGCACCACTGTGAGGAATCTTTTCACCTACGTGATATTGCAAAAATGAACATTTGTATAGATATAACATGTATAACGTTCCAGATATATCTGTGTTATGACAGGTATCAGCACTGTAGTTTCCATTTTAAACTTGACATGCCATTAAGTTTCCTTTTCACTTGCAGCAACAAATGCTTTGCTAAACATCCACAGACTGGAAATAGACTTAGTGTTGATACAAATGATGCACGCTGCCTACTGCGCCAAAGCTGGGGAACAATAGTCTGTAAGGGGGGGGGTAAGAAGAGGAAAAAGGGGAAGCGGGAGGGAAGAAGGAAAAAGAGGAAAAGGAAGAGGAAAAAGGAGGAAAAAAGAAGAAATGAGAGAAAAGATGAGAAAGATGCTAAATTACACACATAGTGTAAGAGTTTTATAGTTTCTATTAAGTCAGATTTTAATTTAATTGCTGAAATTGGAATGTTTCTGGGAAATAAGGGAAGTTTAACGTAGATTCAAAGGTCACAGGTTCGATCCCCACCTAGCGCCAGATCTTAGGTTCGATCCCCACCTAGTGCCAGAAGATCCAATTACACTGTCCACAACTTTATTGTTCTACTAAACAAAGTTTTGGAGGAATAAGATATTAGTAAAGTTGGGAAACAATTTAAACAAATAATTTATAACGTTTAGATTGACTTTTGAACAATATATCTGATTTTAGTACTGCATACATTTAGTAATCATGCTATATTTGGTCAATATTAAAAGTTAGTCTTTATAATAAGTATTGTTTAGTAATAAATAATTTTCTTTTTCTTTGAACAATGTGTGACAGGTAAAACCAAGCATTTGTAGTTCTCTTTTCTCTAAAAGCTAGTATGTCTTACAGTAATCATTGCAGGGAAGTAGGGTGTATAAAGGCAAGTCATATGCTCAGCAGTGTGTACACTATAATTTAGAATAATATTGAAATGAAGCCAATTAATATAATACATGCCAACTTTATTACATTATTGATCTCAACAAAACAATATGTCTTTAGGTAACGAATAATATTGTTTAGCACAAGAAATGACTGACTATACAAAGGTTTTTACGCCAGGGAGGAAAATAAGAGAATCAACAAACTAATTCTGTACAAAGAGTAAAACACACATAACATATAAATCACAATACATCATAGTATTGTATGCATAGTAAAATCTAACTATTTACATTTTCTATTTACATTATACATTTACATTTTTGATTTTTTAATCTGATCTAACCACAACTCTTTTGACAGTGTTTCTGTATTTGGGCAGTAGATAGTGCCTTGATATTGGCTGTGCCCAGTTTCTGCGGTCCTGAATTGTCCACACTTCCTGCAAGTGTTGTACTCCACCTTCATCTTATTAAACCTTGCCTTAGAGGCAGGGCGACCACTGGCAGGTGGAGGTGCTGATGGAGCAAGAGGGGCAATAGGTGTATGGGGGGCATGGTATGCAGGTGGACACTGAGGCAGCAGCAGGCTGGCTGGATGAAGCAACACACTGGCCTGGAACAGATGCTGATGTTATCAGGTTCACAACTGTTGGGTCTAGATCCTGGTCCTCAAAGCCTTCATCTTCCTGCTCCTCCCCAATGTTGATATCTTCTCAGAGTCTGGGTTCATGTCCTGAATGGGCTGCCCTGTCTGATTATACAAGTAGTCAACACCAATAAGCTCTCCTGGGAGGTGGACAACATAATAAAGAGAGATCTTATTAGCATGAATGAGCACAAATACATAAATAAACAATAATATGTAAATGCAGAGTTAATGAATGGTGAATAACATGCCTGCTGCTTAACATACCGGTGTATTTGGGCGGAGGCTGGAAAAACGGAACATACTTCCGACCAAGCACCTTCAGACTATTGGTGTTGACCAACTGGACCAGGTCTTCAGAGTAGCTGAGGAGATGGGAGGGTTTGGTGGTTAGAGACTGTGCAGCCCGGTCCTGGTTCCACCTGCTCTGGCCTTCTAGCAGAAACAGCTGAAAGTTTAGGCTGTTGGCCTTTGTTCCAAAATTAAAGTTGTAATTTGTTAACATTTTGCATTCCCTTATTACTGAGAAGAATATTAAAGACTATATTATAATGTAATGTAATATAAATTATTTTTCATTAAATAGTAGTGCTGGGTACCATTTCAAGGGATAATTTGGGTTGCACTGGACCAGCAGAGGGTCCAGCAGCAGTTGGAGCAGCAGGGTCAGCAGCAGTTGACGGAGCTGGGCCAGCTGCAGCAGCAGGTGTGGCTGTCTGCACATTAGTTTTCTAATAAAAATATCAAAGAAATCAACACCAACAAATATAAGTCAGTTTTGACAACATACATTATGCAGCACTGTCAGAGCCAACAGACCAGTGGCATTTCAGTGCAAAATAATTAGGTCAAAAACGATTTGATATGCTGCAAATAGCCTACAAGCACAAGTACTGTGAGACAGTACAGTTATTTAATCTTGCATTTTTTTCCGTCCCTCCGAACCCCCCCCCCCCCCCCCCCAGTCGATTTTTAGTCAAAAATTTCACGACTTCAGTCGACCAAGATTTTCTATGGTTGATTACAGCCCTAAATCCTTCACTTTAAAATCAAGTACATTTTCAAAACTACTTGAAAAATACACAACAAAACTGCTCAATACAGTAATGTAAGAAATGTATTTCCTTATTTTCCACCTCTGCCAATACCTCCCCGTCGAGTGTGTATTAATGTACCAAACTGTATAAGTGTGTAAGTAGCCCGTATGAGCAGATGTATGTGAATTAATTTAGCCAGTCTCCTACATACGTTGTCCTAGGGAAAGGGGGGCAATTAATTTACCCAAGGGGCCACATGAGAATCAGGGGCTGTTGTGGAGGAAGTATCAAGGTAGTAAGTATTAAAAGCTAAATGTACAATGTATACGTCGATGTATATGTCACACGGAGGCCACTTGGAGAGATACCTGCTGCTGTACAAGTTGCTGATCTTTAGCTCATTAGATGGTCAGTTAGCCCTATCTAGTGGACAGATAGTAGAACTCCATCATCTGATGGGGGACTTCTCTCACACTGACTGGCTCTGGGAACAGGTTGGACTGGTTCTGCCGTCTCTCTGACTCTGAAGTTATGAACTGTGACGGCGTCTTCACATCAAATGCACATCGACTTCAGGACTGACGAGGGACAACGAGCAACTTCTTCTCTCCCAGTGTCTCCTGGACACATGAAGGAGGGACGTGTCTGGAAACTGACCTGAAGAGACTTCAGCAGGTGAGAATCTGACCAGAGGAGTCTGGAAATGTTTGATGAACAGAATCACTTTGATTCAATCTGTTGGACTGGACAGAAGAAAAGTTTCTTTCTGGGTTGTTCTTCAGATTTGTCTCGATAGACTATGATCCAGATGAGTGTCCATCTGAGTTAAAGGAGAGTGGTTTGAGAATGATTAGCATGTATTACTGTTGCTAGTTCTCAGGTCACAACCACAGCACAACGTTATCTGAGTTCACATCAGTGGAAAAACTGGTCGGATCGCTCTGATCCACTTGATCCAACACCCAGTAGTACTTTGACACAGAGTTGTTTGTACTTCTACTGCAGTACAGAATGAGCATAAGATCATTGTGTACTTCAGTAAAAGTACCGACATGATGAGATTGTCTTTGTGGTGCGTTCAGGTGTAAGCTACATTTGACTGTTTGGAGCAGTCATTCTTATTCGCACTTATTCTTTTTCGCTGAAAACGTTGATAACCTAATGCAATTTGTGGACAAATAAACTTTATTGCTGGTGAAAACGATAAAACAACTCTCCCTCTTGATCCGCTTCCTCTTGACGGGAAAAATCCACCAGATGACTTGCCATCCAAGCAGGGAGATCAGCACAGAGATTTGGGTGTTAGCAAGATTGATGTAGGTTGGCCATTGTTCATTTAGAGATAGCACCCGCATTGTTATGATGCAAACCTGCCTGAAAAACAGCCACAATTCTTTTTAACCCTTGTGTTGTCTTCCCATCGACCATCATCTTTTTGTGCTTTTTTTCAATGTTTCTGCTGTTTTTTTCTACACTTTTTTTTTTTTTAATTCATAGCCAATAAACCTAGGTTTTATGACTTATACAAAAACAATTAATTTCTCTTTTTTTTCAGCACTTACTGTATCTTTTTTGTCACTTTTTCCGAGGTTTTGGGCACTTTTTTTACAATGCCATACAATTCAATAAAATCAAAATTCAATTCACTGAAAGTAATCATACATTTTACCTGAATAACATTCATCCATGTTATTTAAGGCAATATTGTTGAAAGAAAGCCAAGTTCCTGATATTAAAAATTAAAAAACGGGTCAATTTGACCCGAGGACAACACAAGGGTTAAAGACTTGTGCATGTTACATGATACAACAGTGTCTGAAAGTGTTCAGAATTGCCAAAGTGTACAACTCATCCAGCTCATCCAGAACTCTGCCAATTTTGCTCAATTTGGCCTTAATTGTTTCTGGACATCTGTTCTTTTTAAACAGTTAAAAAGCAGGCCGGTTAGCTCAGATTGTTTGAGTGTGGTGCTAAAAATGCTAAGCACCGCCAGACACTTTAGGGGTACTAAAATCGCCAAACCCTACGCCCAAGAGCATCTGTATCCACCTTTTTTATGCACAAATTTGCCATTAGCGCAAAACAAGTCTCAATCTCTATAGCTCTGCTTTCCATGTCTTTTGTAGCAAGGCCAAAAACATACAGTTGTAAGGTTGTCTGCTCAGTAAGTGCAATATGAGTCACAGGTAACTGATGTGCCTAGCATTCAATCTATTTCCTTCAACAAAAGCTAACTGGCCACCTAATTAGTCTGCCTTTCTTACAAATGTTACCTCGCTCCTGAATTTCAGATAAACCGTGACAATACAGATTTGGAAATATTCCTTTTTTTTTGTAACCATGTGGCCTAATGGACAAGGCGTCTGACTTCGGATCAGAAGATTGAGAATTCGAGTCCTTTTGTGGTTAGAAACTCCAGTCCACCTCCACAAACCATACACAACCAGGTAGCCCATCCATAGCTGGCCCAATTTTGCTTGATTTCGCCTGGTTTGTTTCCGGAAATCTTTCTTTTTCAAACACTTAAAAAACAGGCCAGTTATCTCAGATGGTTTGAGTGTGGTGCTAATAATGCTAAGCACCTGCAGACACTTTAGGGGTAATAAAATCACCAAACCCTACACTCAAGATCACCTGTATCCACCTTTTGTTTGCACAAATAGGTCATTTACGCAAGTGAAGAAGTTCTTGTATCTCAAAGGCATATGAGGTTGCATACAGATGGAGAGAAGGAGGAGGAGAGAGGTACCTAGTGCATCATGGGAAGTCCACCGGTAGTCTAGGCCTATAGCAGCACAACTAAGGGATGGTTCAGGACTCACCCAAGCCAGCCCTACCTATAGGATTTATCAAAGAGGAGAAGTCTTAAGCCTACTCTTACATGTGGAGATGGTGTCTGCCTCCTGAACCCAAACTGGAACCTGGTTCCACAGGAGAGGAACACTCTGGCTCCCATTCTACTTTTGGAAAACTTCTTCTGACTTGCCTTTCCCACATCCTCTGAATGCTTAGCTAACTAAATGACTTAAGTTGGCCAATAATTGTTGCTTTTCATCTTCGTTGTGATTATTGTCACCTGTGCCTTCAATATCATATCATATCAATTTTATGTGGATATTATGAAAGAAACTGTCAAGCAAACACTTGCAACACTTTTAAAGGTTCAATGGTGTAATGGTTAGCACTTTGGACTCTGAATCCAGCGATCTGAGTGCAAATCTCGGTGGAATGTGTTTTAAACCACAGTATAGGTGAAAAAAATCAACCTTTCAACTTTCCACATTTAGTTTAAAGTAAGCTTACAGGTTTAATGTCCTTGGCCATTTAGACTGTACACAGTACATTGGTGGGGGCATGTTGAGGAGTCACCTGGTTGTTAATGTAACTTGAAGAAGCTCCACATTTGACACTATTGACTGGAAGTGGTGGGCTTTGAGTTACATGGGGGGATATACACTTTGCATTCAGTCTCACAATCACCATAAAAATTAGGTATCACTGAGATTTGAACTTGTGTTGCTGCAGTCAGAGTTTACAGTGCTCATCCTGAATGGGCCAGTATAGTTCATCAGAATTGCTTGTTGAATGGTCTATTAGCTTTGGAACCCCCCTTTCCCCACAGCTTTCAATTGTCAGATATGGGTGGGGGAGTGGGCACTGTGTCCAACCCTTTCTGTGTAAAAACAAAAACAACTAAAGTATTCTTTTGGATGAGAGACAAAACTTCTGCGGAGGACCTTTTACCAAGTCCTGTTGCCCTTCAAGGTTCAAGGAGTCTTATTATCCCGGGGGGCAATTTGTTGTGCAGCACCATGTACATTAATAACACACAGGTTATACAAGAACACAGCCATACATCTAGAAATAAAATAAATACGTACTACACTACGTATGGGAATGCTATTAGCCAATAAAGGTCTGCAGAAAGATCTGATTAATGGTCCTGTATTAAATGAGAGCTGTATGCAACCTATGCCCCTATATAGACCTAATATATGTCTCTAAAATCAAATATTAGCCAGTAATTTTTGCTTTTTAATCTGCGTTGTGATTGTTGTGCCTTTAATATCACCATGTGGATATTATGAAAGAAACTGCCTAGCAAACCCTTTCAACACTCCAAAAGGTTCCATGGTGTAATGGTTAGCACTCTGGACTCTGAATCCGCGATCTGAGTTCAAATCTCAGTGGAACCTGTTTTTAAGCCACAGCACAGGGTAAAAAGATCAACCTATCAACTTTCCCAATCTTGTTTCAAGTGAGCTTACAGGTTTAATGTTAAGTTAATTTTGTTTTTAAACAAACTATTATATGTTATTTGTATGGCTTCATCTTGTCAAGTATTATAACAACGTTTTGATACCAGGAACCAGATCATTCAGTTTTTGCGACACTTCTGGCGGTAAAATCTGCCAGCCATGTCTCTTCAGGTCCATTGACAGTTTGAGCAAAGGGCAGCTCAACGTGCATCGTTAATTGTTTTTCCACAAGACAGAAGATGGGTGCACCGTTCCCGGTGACGCTGCAATACCGGGTCGATGCGTGGAATTTAGATTCGTGCATATACACATCAACTTTCTTTTACATTACTGCATATACACATCAACTTTCTTTTTAATAAATGCATATACACATCAACTTTCTTTAAGATTTTGCATATACACATCAACTTCTTTTAATAAATGCATATACACATCAACTTTCTTTAAGATTTATGCATATACACATCAACTTTCTTTTATTATATCATCACCATTCCTTTTGTCATCATCAAAATCATTATGACATCAACTTTCTTTAGATCAATGCAAATACAAATCAACTTTCTTTTTGATTATTGCATATACACATCAACTTCCTTTTAGATTAATGCACATACACATCAACTTTCTATTATATTACTGCATATACACATCAACTTTCTTTTTGATTTATCACCATTCATTATGTCATCATCACTATTCATTATGTCATCATCACTATTCATTATGACATCAACTTTCTTTTTAATAAATGCATAAACACATCAACTTCTTTTTGATTTATGCATAAACACATCAACTTTCTTTTTCATTAAAAGGACATAACAGCTGCTACTTAGCAGTTCCCAGTATATTACTACTTCCCAGTCCCAACCCTCGCGTAATTCTCACTTGGTGTGCCGCTTTCCAATCCAAGGCCTCACCTATTCCCCCATTGTCACAGGGCCAATATTTGTCCTTGCTGTTTTCTGCCAATCAAAAGTGCAAATCTTGCTACACTTTTGTATGGCTTTATCTTGTCAAGTATTATAACAACGTTTTGATACCAGGAACCCAACGAGGTTCACAGATCATTCAGTTTTAGGACAATTTCTGGCGGTAAAATCTGCCAGCCATGTCTCTTCAGGTCCGTTGACAGTTTGGGCAACGGGCAGCTCCCGTGCATCGTTAATTGTTTTTCCAGAAGACAGAAGATGGGTGCACCGTTCCCGGTGACGCTGCAATACCGGGTCGATGCGTGGGGTTTAGATTTGTGCATATACACATCAACTTTCTTTTACATTACTGCATATACACATCAACTTTCTTTTTGATTCATCATCACCATTCATTATGTCATCATCACAATTCATTATGACATCAACTTTCTTTTATATTACGCATATACACTAGGGGTGATCCGAGTATCCGGCTGAAACGAGTATCCGGTACGGATAAAGCACTTTTGCCGAGTACAAGTATTATCCGAGTAATATGAGTCAATATCCGTGCTCGGATTGAATAAAACTCCTCAACTGCCGCGCAGCGTTCTGTGATAATCACAGCGCCCCCCCCCCCGCCTACAAACCCGTTTGGATCAATCACACACACACAGAACATGGAGAATGCGCTCTCTCTCGCTCTCTCTCTCGCTCTCTCCGCTCCGTCAGTCAATCGGTCTGCGGATCTGTTCCGTTAACGTTAGGGTTTCTTCAGCTTCAGGTTTGTTTTTAACTTCGGTTTGTAGTCCTTACATAGTAACCAGTAGATTTCTGGTGAACGTGGGGTTTGCAGTCCTTACATAGTAACCAGTAGATTTCTGGTGAACGTGGGGTTTGCAGTCCTACATAGTAACCAGTAGATTTCTGGTGAACGGGGGTTTGTAGTCCTTACATAGTAACCAGTAGATTTCTGGTGAACGTGGGGTTTGTAGTCCTTACATAGTAACCAGTAGATTTCTGGTGAACGTGGGGTTTGTAGTCCTTACATAGTAACCAGTAGATTTCTGGTGAACGTGGGTTCAGACATGCTGCTTGTTTTAAATGCGACTCCAGTTGCGTCTCTGCCAGCGGAGATTTTTTTTTTTTTACTGTCAGCTGCCCCCCCCCCCCGCCCCCTCTCTCTCTGTGTCTCTCTCTTACTCACACACACACACACACACACACACCCACACACACACCACACACACACACACACACACACCACACACCTGGTGTGGAAATTAAAAAAAACAAAAAAAAATAAAAAAGAACCAAACACAAAAAAATCACACTGATCATACAAAAATAAAAAGTTAAAAAAGAAAGTTATATTGAGTATGAAAACTCTTGTTCATTACATTTTACTTCATAATTGCGACCCATGTGTTGTATTCATTGTTGCAAACGTTCTGTATATAGTTGTTGTTACCATGACAACACCATTGATCTGAAGCTTGATGGAAAAAATCAACAAGCTCTCACAATGCAAGTTACAGAGTGACAACAGTTCTGGTGAATACAATCAGTAATACACTTCCTTTATCCAGTGCCCCCCAGAGGAAAATAAACCTTGTTTGGAAAACAGTTTAATCTCAACACAACAATTAGTGAACCTTAAGCAGACAGTTGGAGCTCTTATGTATTTCTGAACCTGCCCTTGTGTGTCAAGTTTCTGACCGGTCATTCTATCTCAGCTGAAAAAGGACATCTTGTCTCTAGGATGGGCTATGGTCTCGACCTGGGACCTGCTATGATAAACAACCGCTTTAGACAACTGTTTCTGTCAGGCTCCACGTCATCTGTTCTTCAAGGAATGGTTGTGGAGTCATAACAAACCCAGTTGTCTCCCATCAAGAGAACACACAGATGACATATCCAGAGTCATATACTCTGAGATGCATTGGAGATCTTATTATGAGTAATTAATATTAAAATCATTGGTTAAATGTA
>NW_022604325.1:0-22593 GCF_008692095.1 Etheostoma spectabile
CCCCGCTAAGGCTCTCTTCGCCGCCTGCCGGAGATCATAAGGAAGGCGGCGGAGCTGAGAGGCATAGCGCTCCCGGCGGAGCTGCCAGCCCGCTCGCGGCCTTTTGAGCGGTGATGTTTATGCCCATGAGCCGCCCTCTTTCACGGGCCCCATTCTGGCCGCGCTTCGCGGAGCTTCGCCATTTGTGGAGGAGCTTTCTCCCAGCCGGGAAACTGAGGCTCCCGTCTCTCGCTATGCCCCCCGTTTACTCGGGTTCAGGGCGATACGGACGCAGGTTTTCCTTCATTCCCTCCCCTGGAGGGGAGCCTGGCGTCCATTTTGCTTCCGAAAGCTACTTTCTTCGGCCACCCGGAAGCCCACGCCTCCCTCTCCCCAGGATCAGTGTGCGCTCAAGTTCACTGACTGACCGGGCCCACCAATGTGCCGCCCGGGGCTGGCGGGCACAAAACAACATCGCCTTACTGGCCTCCGCCGTCTCCGCGATGGCCACTACTCCGGCGCCCTCCCTCGGAGCTTGCCACGGAGATTTGGTAAGTGCTATGACCGCCATCCTTACCCTGACCACGGCGTCCACGGTGGCGCTGTCCAGGTGATGGCTTGGCAGACTGTGGCCCAGCGAAACATCTGGCTCCACATGTCCTCAGCTGCCAGCGGACATTGAACGCGCGCTTCTGTACGGTCCCATAGCCCCCGAAGACTATTTGGGCCGCGCCTACAGACTGCCACGTCTCATCTCCATCAAGTGGCGGAGGACGCCGAGCGGCTTCGGAGGCTCGGCTCGTGGAAGGCTCCTCCTCAACAGCACCACCGTCGCCATGACAACCGTCACAAGCTGAAGCGCCCCGCAGCATCGGCTGCGGCTGCGTCTTCCCAAGCTTCGGCGTCGGGGCCCCCACCCGGTCCCCCTCCGCAGCGACAGACGATGCCACACACGGCCGTCAACCTGCACGAGGCCGGAGGACCATGAGAGCGGCCCCCACCTGGTCCAACCCGCCTCCCGAGCCACCCAGCAAGCAGCAGCGGCGGTGGCAATGACGGGACGTGGGGATCGACTGTCCCTCTTCAGCTGAGAGTTGGAAACACAACGGCCCTTTTAAGGGCCACTCCCTCACATCTAAAGAGCTGTTTCCCCTCAGCCGAACAGTCCCTGTTTGCTCTAAACAGGGCACTGTTATGACAGTTGTTCCCCACACAAGCACACACCAGGCCGTCGCCGCGAGCGGGGCGCCATTGCGTCGCCGCGAGCGGGGCGCCATTGCGTCGCCGCGAGCGGGGCGCCATTGCGTCCCCGCTGCGCAGGCAGCGGAAATGAGCGTCCTCCCACGGTGGACGACGACGCTTGTCCACCCACCTCCCCACGGCGATGCCGGCGGGGCGGGGGTCGGGTTAACCCAGTGACCGCTCCCGCCCCACACGGCGGCGACCGGCCACTGCCCTTTCGAAAAAGCCCTACCATGGGCTGGGCGACGCGATCACTCGTCTCGCCCAGCGGCGGGATGGGCTCTGCGCTCCCTGCTTGCCATGTCGGTGAACAACACTCAGACATGTGCTCGCCCACTGTCAGAGTGCAGCGCGGCATGGATTGCCTTGACACACATGGACTCGTGGATGTCAAAGCTGATAACACGGGGTTACACACTCCAGTTCGCCTCCCCCCCGCCCCCTTTCGCGGGTGTGTTGGAGACGACGGTTTCATCCCTGGCAGAGTCAGACGCAATGACGTCAGAGTTAGAAGGGTTGCTGGCGAGCGGAGCTATTTCCCGCGTCCCTCCAGGGGAGGAAAACGAGGGTTTTTACTCTCGCTATTTTCTCACCCCGAAGAAGTCAGGAGGACTGCGTCCCATCCTCGACCTGTCAAAATTCAACCGGTATGTCATGGAGCGCCCCTTCCACATGCTCACCATCAGGCACGTGTTGGAATGTGTGCGCCCCAACGAATGGTTTACATCCGTGGATCTGAAAGACGCTTACTTTCACATCCAAATCATTCCCAGGCACAGGAAATTCCTGCGCTTCTCCTTCCAAGGGGCCCGTTTCCAGTTCAACCGGCTGCCGTTCGGATACTCACTAGCCCCCCGCACCTTTCCAAGTGCATGGAAACGGCGCTCCAGCCTCTACGGGAGAGGGGCATCAGAGTCCTCTTTTACTTGGACGATCTGCTCATTCTAGCCCCCTCTCGGGAGCGGGCGGCGCTGCACACTATGGAGGTTCTGCAGCACCTACAAACGCTGGGTTTTGCCATAAATTGGAAGAAGAGCGCCCTCGTCCCCGCACAATCGATAGTTTATCTGGGCGTAGACATGAGCTCGATCAGCATGAGAGCCAGGCTGTCAGCACCGAGGCAGGAAGCCCTGACTTCTCTGTTGTCCCGCTTCAGGCCGCGCGCGACAGTGTCAGCGCTGTCAGTTATGCGGCTCTTGGGCATGATGTCCGCGGCACACACGGTGGTCCCCCTGGGTCTCCTCCACATGAGGAAAGTCCAGAGGTGGTTTCACCGCCAGCGGCTCGATCCCATTCGCCACAAATGGCGAATGCTGTCCATCCCTCTTTCCCTCCAATCAGACCTGGCATACTGGGGGAGTCCCCAAACCCTGTCTTCCGGGGTTCCCCTGGGCAGAGTGACGTCATATGTGACGGTGTACACAGACGCGTCCCTCACTGGCTGGGGGGGAATGTGCGAGTCACAGGTGGTGGGAGGGGCCTGGCCTCCTCCCCCTCTCCCTCACATAAACTGCCTTGAGCTGTCCACGGTGTTGAAGGTGTTGAAACACTTTACACCAGTGGTGACGGGGAGGCATGTTGTAGTAAGGACGGACAACATCACGGCGGCGGCATTCATAAACCGCCAGGGCGGCATACGCTCAGCCCGGCTGTTAGAAATAGCCAGACGCCTCCTGCTTTGGGCGCACAGCCACCTGCTGTCTCTCAAAGCACTATATATCCCCGGGATTTTGAACCGGGCAGCCGACTTGATGTCGAGGGGGGGGCCCTCCCACAACGAGTGGAGATTGAATCCCACTATCGTTCAAACGTTATGGAGCAGGTTCGGGGAAGCGGAGGTGGATCTGTTCGCTTCACGAGAGAACACACAGTGCACACTGTGGTTTTCCTTGACCGCGCGGGACAACCCTCCCCTCGGCGTAGACGCCTTCTCCCACAAACCCTGGCCCAAAACCCTCCTATATGCTTTTCCCCCGGTCCCCCTGATCCCTCGCCTCCTGGAGCGCGTCCAGGAGGAGGATCTGTTAATTGTTCTGGTGGCACCGGAGCGCACGAGCGCGTCCTGGTTCCCAACCCTCGTTCAGCTGCTGGTGGCTCCCCCCTGGCAGATTCCGTGGCGGAGAGACGCACTATCGCAGCTGAACGGTGCGATCTGTCATCCCCCAGTGATAAATCAGAGGCTGTGGGGCTGGTTGCTGAGCGGGAACGCTTACAGAGATTAGGCTTGCCCCCCGCCGTGGTACGCACTATCCAGGGCTCCAGAGCCCCCTCTACCATAGCAGGCTACGCAGGGCGCTGGTCTGCCTTCCAGCGCTGGTGCACAGAGAGGGACGCAGACCCCACATCGTGTCCCCTACCTCTCGTGCTGACGTACCTACAAACTCTGGTGGATAATGATTTGGCTCCATCTACAGTCAAAGCATACGCAGCAGCCATCTCATCCTGTCACGAAGGTTTCGGTGAGAGGACAGTTTTTGCGCATCCCCTGGTGAAGCGTTTCCTGAAGGGGGTTAGGCGTCAAAAACCGGCTGTTCGCCCCCTCGCCCCCCAATGGGACCTAGCTCTAGTGCTCCGGGCTCTGGGGAAGCCCCCCTTTGAGCCCTTGGCACAGGCTTCGCTCAGAATGCTGTCGCTTAAGACAGCACTTCTCCTTGCCCTAACGTCGGCCAAAAGAGTGAGTGATTTATGTGCACTGTCAGTTTCTCCGTCCTGCCTCTCCATTAGAGGGGACGGGAGCGCAGCCACCTTACAGCCAAATCCCTCCTTCACACCAAAGACTTTAACTAGTTCTTTTCGGTCAAGGGTGTTTTCCCTCGAGGGTTTTTTCCCCCCACCTCACGCTAACGGTGCGGAGGAGGCTTCCCACCGGTTGTGTCCGGTGCGCGCTCTGTCACAATACATTTTACGCACGGCAAATATCAGGAAAACTCAGCAGCTGTTTGTGCATTATAGAGAACACTCCCAAGGATCAGCCCTCTCAAAACAGCGTCTGTCTCACTGGCTGTGCGAGGCTATTACCCAGGCTTATAGCTCGGAAGGGAAAGAGCCCCCCCAAGACATTCGGGGTCACTCTACGAGGGCTCTGTCGGCGTCTGCGGCTCTATTTAAAGGCATGGCAGTAGCCGACATTTGCGCGGCAGCCTCCTGGGCTTCCCCGTGCCCCTTCATCCGCTTTTATCTGCGAGATATGTCTGAATCTTCCATGTCTCATGCGGTTTTGTCCACAGTCAGTGACGCGTAATGCCGCGCTGAATGTGCAAAAAAAACAAAACAAAAAAAAACAAAAAAAAGCGGATGCCTTGATTGTTGCCAATTTCCTTCACACCTAGTGCTGAATGACCCTGCTCTGCTGTCTCACCTCTCCTGTACCTGGGGTATTTCTTGTGAGACACAGTTTTTATCTCATACATTGTCATAATCATGTTGCATGCACGGAGGTAATCATGTCTCTCCGTTGCATGCGCGACAGGATCAATCACGCTTAACCCCCATTAATCATTGTACTACTGCATCATATTGCGGGCCACATGAACCTTTCCGGCCACGCCATTGGCAGGGCAGGCTTTGTCAGAAGAATGGCTCTGACTAGCCTCTGTACATTGTTGCTGGGGCAATGTGGTGTATGTTCGGCTTGTGGACCTTGTGCCGCAGGTGGCATTGACTACATCAGCTTCGCCCTAACCCAATAGCGTAGCCCTTAGAGGGCGAAGCCTATACGAAATAGAACGTTAGTTACTTTGGTAACTCCAGATTCTATTAGTATAGGCGTAGCCCTCTAAGGTCCGGGCCACCTGCTCCTAGAACATTAGTTGAAGAAAAAGCTGATGTTTTGGGAGTCGAACAACGGGTCCGCTCTGTATATATGCAGTAAATGCGGACGTAGTTGAGGCCTGCGCTGGACGCTAGGGCGGGAAAGAAAATCTTCACGACTGCGCATGCGCGAAGGGATAAACCCAATAGCGTAGCCCTTAGAGGGCTACGCTATTGGGTATACTAATAGAATCTGGAGTTACCAAAGTAACTAACGTTGTAGACTATTGGAAACACAGATGTAGGCATTTGAGCCATGTCAACACAATTCAGTTCAGTTCAATGCAGTGTATATTGAGGCCATGAGGCCATGCAAAGGCCAGTAAAATGTTTATGAATATGTAGTGAATCTGTCAACATGGGTAGTTGTTGATAGGTTTGCACGCCATCTGGACATGCTCGGAAACCAGTAGGTGGAAAAACCAGAAGGCACACAACACCGGATGGCGTGCGGAACAGCCCAAAATGGGGTGAGTCAAAACAAGACACCTGCTCATGATGTAACAGGATGCATGGAAAGGGAGATCTCTGTCCAGCACGCAAAAAAATTCAGGAAATGTAATAAATTGGGACTCTTTGAGGCTGTATGCAAAAATGCCCAAAGAATTTATGGCAGTAGCACCAGGAGAGATAGACAGCAATGAGATGTTTTCCTGGGAGCTGTGACGGAACCAGACTGTTCAATGAAAGCTCAACCTGACTCAGACAAAGACTGGCAAGTTACAATACCGGTAAATGGCAGTCCGGTTGAGTTCAAGATAGACACAGGGGCTAGTCACTGTAGCGACCGAGAGTACATACAACAGACTTCCACAAACTGATCAGAACCCAAGATGCCACCAGTCCAGGTGGGGAGGTAAGATATATTGGGACATTCCTTGCCTCCTGCCTGTAGAAATATGCCTACTGGGTACAACTATCTGGGTAAATTCCTGCAAGGCCTCTCGACCACGCTGCACCCAGTCACAGACCTGTTCAAAAAGGAGAGTGAATGGACATGGGGTGAACTCCAAGAACATGCACTGCGGAAATAATATGTGTTCATCAGTTCACTTTTCTATTATGACTCCAACAGTCGTGAGTGCGGATGCCAGTAGCTTTGGCTTGGGAGCCACACTGTTCATTATCATGCAAGAGCATGATAATGAGTTGAAAACAGTTGCTTTCTGTTCACGCACCCTGACTGAGACAGAGAAACGATACTCCCTGATTGAGGAGTGCTTGGTGGCAGTGTGAGTGGTTTGCACGTTACATACAAGATATGGACAACTTCTGTCTTCAAACTGATCCCAAACCGCTGGTACCACTGATCAATATGCAAGTGATCTGGCTAAATCACCAGTGCGGTGCCAGAGACTTTTGATGCACCTCATGAGGTTTAATGTGACAGCTGTGCCAGTTCTTGGGAAACAGTTAAACGTGGCTGACACTCTATCCAGGAGTCCCTTGAGCTGCAACACAGAGTCAGAAACAGACCAACATGTCAAGGCGTCCATTGAAGATTTGGTGACTGACAAAGCAATTTAACCAGACAGGCTCAGACAGAAAACAGAATCCACGCAGAATGACACAGACCTCCAGACAATCACCACCTGCATAAGAAATGGCTGACCACATAGAATGGTCGGGTTTCTGTCTTCCCCTGCATTCCACGCTGCCAGACATCACCTGTCCAAGGCAGAGGGACTTGTTCTGTACCAGGACAGAATAGTGATTCCAGCAGCGCTGAGAACCAGCGTCCTGAAGCATATTCATAAAGACAACAAGGGATTGACTTAGTGCTGCAAAAGGGCCAAGATATCTCTCTGGTGGCCAGGCATCAGCAGCGACATAAAAAAGACTGTGGTGGGTCGCAAATTTTGTATCGAGCATAAACTAAACCAGACGCCATAGCCGCTCATCACCACTCCCCTGCCAGAGGGACCCTGGCAGAGAATTGCTGCGGACCTACACCCCGCTATATCCAGATGGCTCAACTACCCTCCACGTCAAGCCTTCAAGTCATCAACCATCTCAAAAGCATGTTCGGCCGATGGGGAATACCGCCGGAGCTCATCAGTGACAACGGCACGCAGTTTGCATCATTCGAAAGATCAGTCCAGACTGCTAAACAACTTCTCAAGCAGCAAGACCCATACATGGCCCTGATGTGCTACCGAGCAACACCCATTGCTGCAACAGGGGCCAGCGATGGGTGTTTGGGACGGCAGATCCGTACCACCGTCCCCACATTGGAAAAGAGACTGCAAATCCCACATCGTTCAAGATCATGTGCAGATAAACGACTCCAGAGCTAAAAAGTCATATGAGCGCTTCTACAACTGGCAACATGCTGTCCGCCCTCTTCCTGTGTTGCACACAGGACAGGCTGTCCAAATCAAGCTGGACGGAGAAAAGGGTTGGGAGTTAGTTTGTTCTGTCTGAGTTAAAATGTCTCCTTGAGAGAGAGTGAACAAGTAACACCGACCAGATGACTTTTGAGTTGTACTTTATTCTTTCATTGGATCAGCAATTAGTGAGCGCAGTCTACCCTAAAGTCCTAGTTTCCTGTTTGTTGTATGTTCATGTTTGAATTAAAATTAAGGCAAAGTTTGAGAGTTTCTTAAGGTGACTCATGTGCATGCTTCTATTTTAGCCTATGTTCTGTTTCAAAGGGGGGAGATGTAGTGAGTTACTTGAATGTAACACACTGGAGTGGACGCATGTATGACATCACTGAGGTTTGAAGGGGAAACAAATGTATAACAAAGGGTGTAAGCCTTTGTTCACTTAGCGGAACTCCGATGGCGCCATTTTGATGCTAACAAGCCATCACCCGAAGTTAGCATTCCATAAAGACTACGTCAATACCAAGTAAGACTGAGTGGTGATTAACGTGACAACGTTAGCTGAAGTCTTGTAGTGCGGGCTATCGGCTGCTCTAATTCACATAAACTAAACATTTCCAATGACGGTAAAGTAAGATAGAAGAAGTAAGGTAAATGGAACTTCTTTATTGCATCCTGACAGACAAACGTCCTGGGTTTTCCTTGTCTTTTTTTCAAACCCTGGAACAACATAACCTGTCTGAGATTATTCTTTATTTATCTTGACGTTTATATCCTCATTTATCTTGTTTCGTTTTTTGCACACATGTAGCAGTATAAGCTAACTAATTACCATTGTTGTTGCTTAGCGATCATAGGCCATATATGAAGTTGTAGTGACAGGCGCTCACCAGATCTGCTGTCATAGCATGAATCGGAGAACAGAAGTTGATCAACATTTCCACACTTTTTGCCAAAGCTGATAAATTATCCAGACTTCTTCCAGCAGATTGAACTAGCTGTCCTCCAGAGTGATCAGAACTGTGTCCATGGCAACACTCTGCTATGCATGGCAACGGTGTGTTAAACTTAGCAATGGTCTTTTTTTTGGTTATCAAGAAAATAACAGACTTCAGAATGCCTTAGAATTCAACCAAGCCATGTAATAATAACTGCTTGTAGCACTTTATAGTTATTGCTATAAGTACTCATAAATATTCATAATGCTTTATATAACAATAATCATGACACATTATAAACTATTTTATTATAAGTTATAAGTTTCATAATACCTTATGTGTCCCTCACAGATTTTAATTCAAGGATTATAACGTATTGTAATTCTACATTGTGTTATCTATAATTTGTGGTCAACCAGGTACAACTAGGTTTATAATGCATTATAGACATTGGCGTCAAAGAAAGTGTTACTAATATTAGTTAATAATTGCAAGAGTTTTCATTTTGCTTTGTACAAAGTGACTTGTTCCATTTAAGTTCTATGGCATTAGGTCTGCACATTAGATAGGGCTAGGTTTAACCCTTCTGTTGTCTTCCCGTCGAAATTGAAAATCAACACTTTTCTTGATGCTTTTTATTAATGTTTTTAGCTTTTTCTTCCATTTTTGTCCCTTTTTATAACACTTTTGTCTTTTTTTTCCAATGTTTGTCACTTTTTTGACGTTTTCAACACTACGTAATACTAACTTATTAACTTTAGTTTCACAGTTATTTTTGGACTTTATGGTCAATAAACCTCATTTATAGGAAATTATACATAATGTTTGAGTTAGAAAAGCAGAAATCAGGAAGTATTTAGACTAAAATTAAAGAAATGTATGTTGATGAATAATCACAGACTGGAATATTTCAACGTTTACTCAATACTATTTCAAAACCACTTCAATTTTTTTTCAAATTTTATAAAATTGAATGAGACACCCAAAATTAATGAAAGTAGAGATTTTCCAAAGAGCATTGTGTGAAATCAGTCATGTTATTTTGGGTAATTTAAAATAACATTGATAAAGGAAAACGGGTCAATTTGACCCAAAGACAACATGAGGGTTAAAACATCCATTTTAGAATTCTTACATAACTTGCAATTACTAAATGAGTCAAAACACTGTCGGGGTTGTCCTTCATTCAATGAATAAAATGATAGATACAAATGATAGTTCAAGTTCAAGATCAAGGCAGTAAGGTCGTTTGCCCTTAGACTTCAGCCAGAGGAGTCGCCCACTGCTGGAAATTAGATAGAATGCAGGTTTAAGGCTCTTCAGAATTGGCTTATCACTTTCCAGGCACACAAGTTGCCGCTTTGTTAAGTCATTGTGGTTTTGCTACTTATACTCTTTCATGCCGGCACGTGTGTATGCGTCTGTCCAGAAAATAAACGTTGGATTCTCGTGAAAATACATTCATGGAGCAGGGGCAGGGCTGCAAGAGGGGCACAGAGACATGTGTATTGTATTATATGATAAACAATTAGTTTAAAATGAAAACTAGTAAAATTAATGAGTGTGGTTTTGCAGACTTTTAGAATTTTGTTCTATCCAGTATTTCCAATATTTCTAAGCAAGCAGTAGCAATGCAGATTGTCAATGCTGTATTCTGATAAAATGTCTCCCCCCCATGCAACCCACTTAAAAAATAAATGCTTGAAACCGCTGCTGTCATGCATTCAATTTAGGCATGCTGTGATCTCCTCAGGTGGCTCGATGCTCATCTCAGCAGGCTGCACGTTCCTCCTGTTTCTGAGCTTCAGCCAATCAGCCATCATCGCCATGCAGTGTCTGTTCTGTGGCGTCAGTGTTGCTGCATGGAATGGCATCGAGGTTGTGACCGTGGAGTTGTACCCTACTTCTAAAAGGTACCAC
Source organism: Etheostoma spectabile (assembly GCF_008692095.1). Lineage (NCBI taxonomy): Eukaryota > Metazoa > Chordata > Actinopteri > Perciformes > Percidae > Etheostoma > Etheostoma spectabile. The sequence continues at coordinate 10,217 of NW_022604325.1, forward strand.
ACTTTATTGTTAAAACTGTGTTCATATTCCTGACTTTCATAATGTATATGTCAGATGACGATGTGGTGAAACAATTATACTTAGAAATTCAGTATTAGTGTTCAAATTCATGGTAAAAACTTGGTAAGCCTGACAAAAATGTCATGTTTAAAGATGTTCAAAATCATAATACAGGTGATTTGACACTTTCAATACAGTGGTAATGTCCCTGTCTAGGGCTGCAAATAACTATTAGATGTACTGTCTATGAATTGGTCAATCACTGCCTGGATTAATAGATTAGTTTATTGGTCTATAAAATGTCAGCAAAAATGTCCATCAGTGTTTTCCAAAGCCCAAGATGAAGTCCTCCAACATCTTGTTTTGCCCACAACTCATTCAGTTAACTGTCGTACAAGAGAGAAGAAACTAGAAAATATTCACATTTAAAAATTCATAAAAGAATTCCTCAAACTGACTAATCAATCATCAAAATGGTTAGCACTTAATTACATAGTTGACAACTAATTGATTAATCTCTGTCTCTCAGGGCCACAGCATTTGGCGTGCTGAACGCTCTGTGTAAGCTGGCGGCAGTACTCGGCAGCTCCATCTTTGCCAGCTTTGTGGGCATCACCAAAGTTGTCCCCATCCTGCTGTCCTTCACTGCGCTAGTGTGTGGTGGCCTGGTGGCCCTCAAACTACCCGACACGCGAGAGAGAATCCTTCAGTGAAGTCAGATGAGACCCAGGGGGTGGGAGTCAAAAGGGGAGGTAGAGACAAAAACATACGTGCTTAATGTTAGAAGCTTTTCTTATTGGAATTGACTTCACTCTGCATTTAAAATAAAGCAGGAATAGCTTAAACATATTAAATGCAAATGTCAATCTCTAATTGTATCACTACTTACTATCTCAGTTTGTACAGAGGGTAGGTGACCTTTTCACTAAAGGCAATGATGGGTTAGGTGTACACAAGTGTCATTGTTTGAATGGAAACTGAGAAAAAATATTTGTTTCTTAGTTTATTTCTTAATTTCATTTCAAGAAAATATTCATGCAACTGGCAACCTCAGCATGACCTGAAAGTTCAGTTCCCGAGTACAACCCCATTCTTGACTCCCATGATAATTGGTGGGTGGCCTGTGGTTGCTTTTGCCTTACCATATCACTACCAGTTTTTAACATCTCATTGCATCAAACTAATAAAGAGGCTTATTAGCAATGAATACTGCAGCGGAGTAAATTTAAGTCAACAACTATATATTTTTATGGAAATGCAAATGTTCCTCTATTGTGCTGTATGTTTTGCACGAGTAGTATAACCTCTTCAGTCTGATACTAATATCGTCCTGCCATTAGTTCAGGAAAAAACACATCCTCAGTTGGCTTTACCTACGCAGAAAACGTGCACATTTACTTTTCTATCTCCGTCTGACCTGGAGTTTTGGATGAGTGTATTTTCTGGACTAGCAATGTTTGACAAGGCCCTGTTAGAAATCATTTGGTCTGTTGAATGTGTTAATGTTACTGTTTTTCATTCTCCTCTTCAATCAACTTACAGTTGTTTTTTTACTTTCTCATTTGTTTTGTTTTTGTTATGGACCTACTACACTTTTATTTGAGTTATTGCACCATCTTGTGGAAAAAAACAGAAAACCACATTTCATTTGGTCTTCCTAGTTTGCTGGCACAATAGAAGTCCTGCTGTATGGGTGCCATGTCATTTCTCCGACTCTCCATTGTTCCGACCTCTCAATAACCTGAAAAATTCCCTTTGGTCCTACAGCCCACTAGTCAGACGTCCCATTGTTTTGAAAAAATGAACCTCTGCTCCGACATCCCATTGTTCCAAACATTTAGACTTTTGTGGATCACCTCCCATAATCTAAAATCTGAATCATCTGTAACAAGCAAATTACTTTTCTCTAGCTTATTAACACCATTAAATGTTTATCTAGCCTAATTCACACAATCTCTGCACCAGTTTGTGTGCCGTTTAGTGTCCCACATTCCCTGTATCGTAACCCCATTTGTACATGGCTATCCTAACCTTAACCACTCAAGGTCAAATTCCTAACCCCAACCCATCGGCAATCCTAACCTATATAAAAAGTCTATATGTTTGGAACAATGGGATTTCGGAGCAGAGGTTTATTTTTTTCAAAACAATGGGACGTTGGACTATTGGCCTGCAGGACCAAAGGGAATTTCTGGGTTATTGAGAGGTCGGAACAATGGAGCGTTAGAGAAATGGGCAGTCCCCGCTGTAGGACCACACACTACCTCCCCAATGTTGATGAAAAATAAATAAATAATGAAAGTGCTTGTAAATTGAAATCAGATTAATACAAATTATCAAATTATTATTACATTAAAAAATAATCATATTTTAAAATGATATGATAAGTAAAACGTTATGCAAGCATAACTGCCATTTATCATACAGGTGAAAAATAGGTCAGGCATAATTCCTAAAATAATTATGCCTGACCTATTTTTTTTATACATAATGAATGAATTATGTGATGGTTTCTAACTTTGAAATGTTTTTCAGTTACAAGGTTGTGGTGAGTCTACAAAATGATAGAAAAATTAAAGCAAATTGAAACCATGTGCTAAGTGAAGTCCAAAGATGATTAGTGAATAACTTGTGGAAAATATTGCACTACAAAATTAGTACATTTGTTTCAGTTTGTATACTATTGCGGCCTTTAGCTAAAAAGTGATATCAATGTAATTTCTGTGTCTGTTTTACAGAGAGGTGGGGAACATGTCGAGCCTAGCTTAGTACAAAGACTGGGGAAACTGGTAATCTAGGTCTGTCGGAGAAAACATGAAACTGCTCTTGAGAACCATGATGTGTAATTTCTAGATGTGTTAAACAGAGTAAATACAATGTGTGAAGAATCCTTTAAAAAACTCAATTATTGATGTATTCTTTTACAATTTTTACCCATGCTATGTCTAAAGATTTTGTCATTTTTGTTCCAAACCACAAGCATTGAAGCTCAGTAAACATTACATTGTTCCCATTGACAGCAGACCTTTAAGAATGACTGAAGTAGACAAGTAATTATAGTAAATAATGCCACTGCTTTGCTTACTGTGTAATGTATCATTAGGGCCCTGACAACAAGGCCCTTTTGAAACTGATAGGATTACTGTTATTCAGCAAATTAATCATTTTAAGGGGCTAAAGGTGAATAGTAAAAGTGAAAATGTGCACATGCATCAGAACCGGTGACATTTTTGACATTGCTTGGGTGTAACATAATGGAATGTGTAAACTACCAACATTTCACAGAAGTAGCCTTTGCAGTACAGTCCTTTTTCATTTGTGATGGTTTTCCCCCGCCCTTATACTTAAGCCACGCCCATCATAAGCCATTTGTCGTAGACACTTATGGATACAGGTGGTGGTACAAAATTTGCAAACCCTAATTTGCCATGCAGTCCACCCAGAATAGAAAGTCTGCACAGTGTCCAACAGTCAATAAATGTGAGAAAATAATAAAAAATAATAATAAAATAAAACATTTAATGCAACCAAATAAACTCAAATCAGCATGACAGCACACCCTGAGCCATTTGAGTCCACCTGGCGCATCACTTAAGATATCACTCTGCCATTTCTCTGACAACATCATGGAGTTGAATTAAAAATCTGTTTCAAAAAATTTGTATTCATGTAAGTCATGCAGGAACCACAGTGGAACACACAGAAGCTTTCCAACTAGTATATAAAGTGATTTATCGGATTAAACGACTTACTTGTTAAATAGCTCTGGATATGTTGGATCAGCTGTGCCAGTGGCCGCGCTAAGTAGAAAATTGCTGCTAAATGTGATTTTTTTAATGGACATACAGGAGCTATATCTGTCAATGTGTTTATATATGCGGTATTCAGTTTGGGAAGTCCCACAATCTATACAAAACGTTGGCTTAAGTTAGGTGCTGACTAGCATTTTACAGGGACAGGAAATCGTCTCTGTTGTTTGAAGTTTGCAGATGTTTAGTGTCTTAATCTATCCATGGAAAGACAAATGTCAGCAGACATCTTAGTTAAAACAGGATAAAGCTAGAAAAGCAGTCTGGTGTTTATATTTGGGCTAATTATTCAGTTTGAGAAATTCCACATTCTCCACAAAGCTAACATTAGCTTAAGTTGACTGGCTGACTAACAGGAAGGGACTAGACATTGTTACTCTTGCTTTTGTAATTTATTTTGACCGTGAATTGCCTACAATATGAATACAGTTTGATTAGAATTTTTATTTTGTTGGTAACCCTTGTTGTGTAATTGCATTATTACACTCCATTGTTTGATTAAACGTCATATGACGTCAATGATGCTTATGGACCTTGCCGCATCACTGTCAAGCCAATCATGACGTTAAATTAACCCTTGAGGGTAACATTGCTTAATGATTGAAAGTGTTGCACCATACATAATACATGGCGGTGATAATTGAAAGACACTAGCTCTGCAAGTCATCCCGCCATGTATCCTTTCAAATATACAAGTACCGTAGCTTCATAATACATTCATGTTTATTTAAATCGCTTTTGATTCTGATTTGATTGGTTACAAAAAATTTGATAATTCCTTGTTTATTTTCTTTTTTCTTTCTTTTTTTGTTACTTCCACCACTGAGGCTTTACCCTCAGTCCCTCAATCAGCAGTGGCAAAAGAAAAACTCTAAAGAAACCAGCTTAGGATAGTACCAGTGTATGGATGGTGGATTTAATATTTTACTTTTTTTGTATAGTGTGATGTTGAATGTGTATTTATTATAGAGGGTTTTGTGCTGCAACTGGTTGTATAAATTACTGCATGTTTGTCTAATGTTTTTTCTCTTGGCTGTGTTTCACTGTGTCTTCAACACAATGTGTAACTTTAAAAGTAGTCTGGGTCTAGATTGTGTTTTCATCACAAAAAAGAAAGAACCAGCAGCACTTAGACACAATATACATGATCAATGGTTAGGTTTAAAATCTTCTGAAACAGTGAGAAGTTCCTGCTTTTCTGTGTTGAATGTCTTCCAAAAAGTCTATTTTAGCTTGAACTGAACATATTCTGTTTCTGACCAAATGAGGCAGATCTTAAAATCCACCTTTCTCCACTTTTCTTTGCTTTGGGGCTGATCTTCAAGTGATTTGTCTGGCACTATCATCACTACTTTTATTTTCATGAGATTCATTAGTTGTTTCAGTGACCTTACATCATTGACGAGAAATTACATATCTAGGTTAATTGTGGTGGTTCATAGAAATAACAAAGACATAAAAGTAAATTTAGTCTAGATGAGCTTTAATTGTTGTCTATGGTCATTACGTCTCTCCTCACAAAAAGCTAAGCAAGAAGTTTGTTAAGATTGAAAAATTAGTGCTTGAAAGGGAGTTTTAAACCTTGCCGACGTTGTCACTCATCCCCATTGAGACGTTGAAAGGGTGTGAGAGGAGGGGGGGGGGGGGGGGTTCACATGCTGCTCAATGATCTGATAAGGCCTTAGTTTGAAGCCCACTGGCACCTGACTCATGTATCTCTTTTTATACATTCATATAATTACATTTATTTGGACCTGATGTATGTTTCTGAAATTGATGTAAAGCCCAGGTAAAAAAGCCAAAATGTGTTCTTTGTTTGAATTTAAAACTTTGTCTTCCTTTTCAATGCTGGATGATCATTTCTTCAGTGCATAATGTTGTAGTGTTCGATTTCATTTCTGTTGTGTGTATTTGTGGCTGTGACAAATCAGACCAATAAAATGAGTTTCTCAATGTACTAACAGTTGTCTAAATTTTTTGTGAACATACAGCTGTGTATGTAGACTAAGACAGCAAAGCAACAGCCCAAAATTTGATTTTGATCATAATGTCAAAGTTACGGAAGCATACTGCTGACTTGCTAGAAAAAGAAAAAACATATCCGTGAAGTTTATTCTAATAACAAGATGTTTTCCATGTTATAAAAAGATATTTTTACATTTTAACAATATGTTTTCACGTTATTACAATAAACACACTTAGGTTAGAAAATGTTCTGCATATTATACAGTGGTGTGAAAAAGTGTTTGCACCCTTCCTCATTTCCTGTTCCTTTGCATATTTGTCACACTTAAGTGTTTCGGAACATCAAACCAATTTCAACACTAGTCAAGGACAACACAAGTAAACACAAAATGCAATTTGTAAATGAAGGTGTTTATTATTAAAGGTTAAAAAAAATCCAAACCATCATGGCCCTGTGTGAAAAAGTGATTGCCCCCCTTGTTAAAACATACTATAACTGTGGTTGTCCACACCTGAGTTCAATTTCTCTAGCCACACCCAGGCCTGATTATTGCCACACCTGTTCACAATCAAGGCATCACTTAAATAGGAGCTGCTTGACACAGTAAGGTCCACCAGAAGATCCTTAAAAGCTACACATCATGCCGAGACCCAAAGAAATTCAGGAACAATTGAGAACGAAAGTATTTGAGATCTATCAGTCTGGAAAGGGTTATAAAGCCATTTCCAAAGCTTTGGGAATCCAGCGAACCACAGTGAGAGCCATTGTCCACAAATGGCGAAGACATGGAACAGTGGTGAACCTTCCCAGGAGTGGCCGGCCGCCCAAAATTACCCCAAGAGCGCAGCGACGACTCATCCAAGAGGTCACAAAAGACCCCACAACAACGTCCAAAGAACTGCAGGCCTCACTTGCCTCAGTTAAGGTCAGCGTTCATGCCTCCACCATCAGGAAAAGACTGGGCAAAAATGGCCTGCATGGCAGAGTTCCAAGGAGAAAACCACTGCTGAGCAAAAAGAACATCAAAGCTCGTCTCAATTTCTCCACAACACATCTTGATAATCCCCAAGACTTTTGGGACAACATTCTGTGGACCGATGAGACAAAAGTGGAACTCTTTGGAAGGTGTGTGTCCAAATATATCTGGCGTAGAAGGAACACTGCATTTCATAAAAAGATCATTATACCAACAGTAAAATATGGTGGTGGTAGTGTGATGGTCTGGGGCTGTTTTGCTGCTTCAGGACCTGGAAGACTTGCCGTGATAAAAGGAACTATGAATTCTGCTGTCTACCAAGAGATCCTGAAGGAGAATGTCCGACCATCTGTTTGTGTACTCAAGCTGAAACGAACTTGGGTTCTGCAGCAGGACAATGATCCTAAACACACCAGCAAGTCCACCACCGAATGGCTGAAGAAAAACAAAATGAAGACTTTGGAGTGGCCTAGCCAAAGTCCTGACCTGAATCCTATTGAGATGTTGTGGTATGACCTTAAAAAGGCCGTTCATGCTCAAACCCTCTAATGTAACTGAATTCGGACAATTCTGCAAAGATGAGTGGGCCAAAATTCCTCCAGGACGCTGTAAAAGCCTCATTGCACGTTATCGCAAACGCTTGGTTGCAGTTGTTGCTGCTAAGGGTGGCCCAACCAGTTATTAGGTTTAGGGGGCAATCACTTTTTCACACAGGGCCATGATGGTTTGGATTTTTTTTAACCTTTAATAATAAACACCTTCATTTACAAATTGCATTTTGTGTTTACTTGTGTTGTCCTTGACTATTGTTTAAATTGGTTTGATGTTCCAAAACACTTAAGTGTGACAAACATGCAAAGGAACAGGAAATGAGGAAGGGGGGAAACACTTTTTCACACCACTGTATGTTGTAATAATGTAGAAATATTGTGTTATAGTATCTGGTTATAACATGAAAACCATTTTAAGGTAATAATGTAATACTGATCTGTTTTTGCTTTGGGCGGGGCAGCAATACGCTTCCGTATCATACTGTAGTTCTTCTAAAACAGTAAATTACAATGTAGCTATTTAAAAACCACAAGTGTAAACAATAGCACATTCACTTTGGAAGGACAGACTTTTTTATTGATCATAGTCAGCAATCACTCCCTCTGACAGATGAAGAAGGTTACATGTTTATGAATTTGGATGTTAATTAGTCTCAGAGCAATAGTTTGAAATCACTTATGAGATGCGTTGGGGATTTTTTTAATGTATGTATAACTTCAGCTACAGGATTAAAGGAAAACAATGATTCATTATAACTTGCTTTAATTTTACTAGCTCTGGCCATAGAACTCACAAGTATAAAATAGGATCTGGGACATTGGTAAAAATAGATCTAACTGAGCAACAAACATGAGTGTTTTTTTGGTATTACAAAATTGCGTATGAAAGACCAATTTATCAAGTCCTTAAATCAGTATCACTAGGCATATATTTAATTAACAATGTTATCCACACAAAACATGACGAGGTGGAATTGATCACTGTATATCGTACACAAACCTATGCACAACAAGTCGTATGATGTCCTGCAAAACTAGGCAACCGCTTGATGGTCATGTGACGACCTGTCACATGACAGTTAGGTTTAGTGGTCTTTACAGTTACATTTATGCGAGAAAAGGCCCTGAGAAGTGCTGGTTGTTTCAGAGGCTGTTGCAGTTGAGTCAAGCGGACAAAACGTGACTGTAACCCGGCTACAGAGCACCACAAGCTGACATCCTTACAGGGGCCGTTGTAGCCTACAAACAACAGTTAGATATATTTTAATAGATATTGCAACAACTGACAGCTGAATAGCCAAGTAAGATTTTTTTAGTGAAAATGAAAATCTTACATACACTGCATGGCAGAATGTTATTGTGTGAGTTTTCAAGTGGCATGGTATTGCAGCTTTTTTACTTCCTCTTACAAACCAGGCAAGTCCAAATTTTGTCACAGCTGACTATACTATGTAAATGTAGCTGCTACTTTTAAACTTTTTAGCTACTCTTTGTTGTATTTTTATTTTTTTATTTATATCTTTTCTACATAATTCCTCTAATCTGGTTTCTCATTAGTATTGTGTGTTTTGTTCAGGACAAAAAACATGAAACACCTTTTATATGTGAGATGAGACACAGCTTCCAGCTTTTTTGGCTATGCCAGTGTTTTTTCTGAATCTAAAGTCTAGTCTGACTGTTAAACCAGTCCAAGATCTCCTGTTTGTTCTTCTGCAGCCAGTTGATGTTAGCCCTGGTCCTCTCCAAGGCCTGCTCCACGGCCAGTGTGGCAGATCCAAACCCTGCTGCTTTGTGCTTCTCTTAAACTCCACCAGCTTGCAGAGTAAACATTAGAAACAGTTCAGACAACAGTTTGATTTTTATAATTTCACTAGGAATTACTCAATGAGTACAAACCTGTTGTAGTTCAGCAGGTGTAGAGAACCTTGCAGTGACCCCACTTATCATAGAGGCAAAGGAGAAAGAGCCAACCCCATATCTAAAAAAAAATAAAATTAACTGAAACAAGAACTGATCCTAATACTGGTTTAAAAAGCAAGCCGACTTCATGGTGGAGCGATCATAGGATTTAGCTAAACTAAAAAACTATGTTTTTTTTTAAATTGAAAGTGTATACAACTCTTGGCAATATAATCTCTACTAGACCTAAGTATAATGTTTACAAAATACTAGGGCTGTCAAAATTAATGCAACAATGACTTTACGCAAATCCCTAATTTTTTTCTAGCACGATTAACGCATTAACACAATCCTCTGTAGTTTGGAAAATAACGTCACACCGCAATATTGTTTCTTGTATTATGGCAACTGCACTTACAATACTTTATTTTAAGCCACTCAACTTACTTTCAGTCTACCTTCTACTTATTGTATGTTTGCCTGTTTTTCTTGTGTGTTTACTTGTTTGTTTTGCTGTTATTGAAGAAAATGCTGCTGTAATAGGGAAATGTCCCCGCTGTGGGATGAATAAAGTATAATCTAATCTAATCTAATCTAAAATCAGGCAGCGATGCAGCAGTAATGTTGGGTAGATGCTAGATCACACCCAATAATCGTGTAGACGGCAACACTGGGGCTTCCCTTCCACCACTGTGAGCTGAATTGGGGCAAAGAACAACATCATCAACCCAGATTAACGTTTCACCTGACGTTAGCATGTTGCTAACGTTACATGTAGCAGTGGGATGACTGTTAGAGTAAAGCAGCAAAATCACCATTAAGGTTTCTAAACCATAAACTACACAATAAAATCTTTTAACAGGAATCAGAATCTACATGCCAGTATTGACTTATAGCCTAGTCTTAGTGCCAACTACAGGAAGTTCCAAATATCTTTAAAAAAAAAAGAAAGAAAAATACTCTAAAAGTTCCCCACTCTAAACCATCAGAGGACATTATTAGGACATCAAGCCTTCTAGCGTGCTCCTCCTAACAGGTTCACCAGATCCATCTGTTCAATGCTGCTTGCAGCTTTAGTTTGTTTTTAAGTTTACTTAAAAAATGTTTACTAAAATAATTTAACTGTTTTGCTGGTTTTTTTACTGTTTTGGGGTTTATTGTTTTACCTAGTAAAGCACTTTGCAACTGGGTTCTATTAAATGTCCTATATTAAATGTAACTTATTATTTTTCTCACGTATAGCTAGACACAAAGTAAATAATTCATCTTTATGAGTGGAATACCACTGTGTGAACATGTATTCCCACTGTTCCCTGACAAAGTCCCATGCCAGACTCTGTCCCAATCTGTTGCTGGCGACAGATGTAATGACGGAGGTAGCATCTGCTTACGGATCATAGCTGAGTTTAAGGTATAAGACGATACCTGTGAGAACAGAGAAGATAGGCATGACAGTTGCATTCTTTCCATCATAACCTTTTTCCATTGGCTCGTTCCAACTGATTTTTAGATTTTGCTTTTGAGACATCGCATAATCTTGCCCCTAGTCTATGTTGTTAAAATGGTATCATGACTCTCTTCTTAATGACTCTTCTTTTTCTTCTTCTGTTTGAAGGTAAACTGCAATTTACCATTAAACAGAAGAAGACTTGTGACTGACGGCAGTATTGTAGTGCTCATCGGGAAAAAAACATGTATTTATTACATTATTAAAAGTTGGTTTCACCGTTTCATTTTAACCGCTGCAGCTTCCTTGCCTGCCACATCCACAATTTGAAAATACATTGATGCTTGTTTTGAACGCTTTTGAACGCTTTGATGTCTATCATCCGGGTACTCGTAGTGCACTGCATGTGGCCACACTTTGTCAGTGGAGAATGCACTATGCACTCAAAACAGCAAGTGTAAGTACATTAGCTCTGCTGCTATCTCTGGCAGACCACAACTGGGTGATGGAACTGCGCTTCACTTAGGATTTTTCCAAGGAATGTCACCACGGACAAATACTGGAATACTGGAAATGCGAGGGCTTTCATGAGTGGCGCACTCACCAGTGTGTTACCTAATGTGGCGATAGATAGCAACCCAACAGACACTTATTTGATTAATGATAATCTTAAGAATATTACTTTGACCTTATCTTTGTTTTATCCTGTTTTGTTTTTGTATGTTACCATTGTTTTACAGTTTCATTGTAATGCTTTTAAATTCTTATAGAAATCAATTTGGTTTTTAAGTTTGTTTTGCTGTTGAGCTACAGAGCCCGGAGCTAACATGGAGGGGGGAAAAAAACCTGAGAAAAAAAGAAGAAAAGAATTAACAAAAATACATGTGGGACAAATACTTTTGCAAGATCTTGACTTTGTTTTGGAAGATACAAGAACAGAGTTTTATTTGCAAGATCTCGCAAATCCAACAAAACTAAGCTGACCTAGCTAACTAGCTAGTAGCGCAACATGATTACATCTTCTGGTTGTCGAAATCATCCATCATTTATTAATTAATACATGCAAAGTGAAGTGTTTACAGAAGATGTACTCATGTCAAGCTACCAGCTAGCTTAGCCTTGTTGTTTGTTGAATTTGCAAGGTCTTGAATGAAGATCTTGAATTTGCACATAAAACTCTATCTTGCAAAAAAGTCAGTTTTTGTCCCCACTACATGCTTTTTTTTTGTTTTTTCCCTCCATGTCACCTCCAGAGCTTCTTATTAAGCAGTTATAACTGTTTTTAGAAAAATCTGACATAGATAAAGTTTATTTATTATTATTATGATTATTATTATTATTATATTATTATTATTATTAATTTTCAACTTCACTAAGAAGAATACACACCTTCCAGCAGTTGTGTGTTGCTGGTACAGGCCAGTGCCGACATGAGTTTGCTGGCCTCGCTGGCTACAGTAGCTTTTTTGAACTGGGACCGCCAAACTCCCACTCGCTTCATCCACCTGCTGCCATGGCACACTGCAGTACACTGCTGAACGCAGGTTGGGTTCAATCCTGACAGACAGTTGGAGTTAACAAACTGATTAACTTAAAAAAAGGGACATGACTAAATTATATATAAAATAGACCAACAAATTGGTTTGAGGGGTCTCCATCCATTGTTTGAACCATTTGGTGGTCAGGTTCTGGCATTCTGTTACTCCAGTCCTGCAGGCCATGCGGATGG
>NW_022604326.1:0-19642 GCF_008692095.1 Etheostoma spectabile
TTTTCCAAAACATTCATTTTATTCTTCTTAAGGTAGGTGGTAGATTTATTTTGTCACAATATAACAGTTTATATAGTATGAAGTATAATTGAGTTTGTAACTCCCTTCTCTCATAGCAGAAAATAAAGTAATATACTGTGAAGCAATATAAAATGTAAACAGAAATAACTCTAGCTAGTGGAGCAGTGCTGGGATGAATTAGAATGTGAGAGTCTGAGAGCTTTGGAAGAAAAGCTGCTCTGCAGTCTGGTGGTGCGGGCAGCAGAAACCTCCATATCCCTTCCCAGAAGGCAGCATGGTGATCAGGCTGTGGCTGGGGGGGTACTGTCCTTTAGGATCCTTTGGGCTCTGCGTATGCACCTCACTCCCTGATATCACTGAAGCTGGGAGATGGGTACCAATGATCCTCTGAGCAGTTTTTAACCTCCCGCTGTAGAGCCTCAGGTCCTGGTCCTGGTCCTGGTCCTGGGCTGTGCACATCCCATGCGTTTGGGATGTTTCCAGTCAGGATGCTTTCTATTGCTCCTCTCTAAAGCTGACAATAACTTGGCGTGGGAATTTGCTGATGTAGTCAGGAGTGTGTGTAGTTTTTATTTTAAGAGGGTTGTTGTTGGGGGCCTGTTAAATCGAGTTATTGTTCATCTGTTGCTGACCATCGGGTGATGTCATTTTAGCAAATGATAAATTATTACTTGTTCAAATTTTTTTCTATTATGTTCACTTGCAGAATAGTTATTTAGTTGAAATGTCCCTTTGTTGTTAATCTATTGTTATTTTATGCAAATAATAAATGAATCAATTTAATTTATTAAAATGTTTAGATTATGTTCACTTGCTTGTTGTCTATTACACACACTAGAGCCACACCCTCCACTGGACTATAGGCCTATATGTGAGACATGTTTTTAAATTTGTGAGTGTCACAGTCAACTCCTAAACAGTTCACGCAGTATAATACACACATGGAAATCAGCCAAACATTATGACGAGAAAGAGCTCATTTTGGTTAGTAGGCTAATGACTTAAGCAGCAGGGCTGAGAACGTGATTTGTGAAAGCACAGTTATAATGAAATGGAAAATGTTTAGCTTTCCAAAGTTACTGAACATAAAACTTAATTTCTCTTTCATCTTTATATGACAGCAGTTTGCACACAGCAGGCATGGTGCGACACCTACTGGTCTGTTTTTGTAATCGTTTTGACTGCCCTTGATGGTCCATTACGTGGAAACCACAATAAAGATACATTAATTATTTAATATAGCGCTAACAGTACCAACTCTGCACACACAGGTTCTCAGGCTACCCTCTATTAGGCTACCAGCTGTATTGACCAAACAATGTGCTCATTAAACGGGGCTGGTGATGTGCACGTGGATAGGCTCGATATTAAATAACTGTAATAAACTACTGTTGCTAACATTTTTCTTGGGTCCAGGTTCATATCAGCCTATTTATTGATTGATTTTTTTTCTTCTAACGTTACTCTGGTATAACGTTAGTGCAGCACAATTTACCCGTTATATAAAGCTTGGCTTTTTTTTTATAGGCCTATTTACTATACTTCCGCCCACCTGTCTTTCTTGTAATGTAGATCTTCAAACGGAGAAATGAAAATAAGAATTTCAAAAAACAAAAAACGGTCCGTTATTTGAAATTGGTTTACTCGTTTTTCGTTTTTTGACTTCAGAAACCAAAACGGAAGAACGGCTCTCATTTTACCGTCTCTTTGTTTTGGTTTGAAACGACAAACGAAAAACGGTGGTTTTCTCCTTTTTCGTTTTGTGGTTCAAACGAAAAACAAACGATCAAAATGCAAAGGCCAGTAAAATGTTTATGAATTTTGTAGCGAATCTGTCGACGTGGGTAGCCGTTGAGGTTTACACGGCATCTGGACAGCCTCGGAAACCAGTAGGTGGAAAAACCAGAAGGCACATAACACCGGTGTTCCGGTTTAACGAGAGTCCAGTTAACTGGCGACCGTCAGCCAAAAGCGTCTGTTGTTGCCGTAGTGACGACAGCTGTTGAAAACGGGAAGAGAATACGTAGCTGTCCGCGTGAATGCCTTTTGTTAAGTTGTCGTTAAAATGTTCAACATAACGACGTGTTCATTACTTCTCTGAATTCTCTTTGGAATCTAGTCTGAGGAAACTTGTCCGTCGCGTTAGGAACGTGGTTTGCTAGGACAACAAACACAGCGTTGCTCTTCCTGTTAATGTCAAGAATACGTTTTATTAAATACACCTATTCGTCTTCAGAGCCTGTTTAAGTAAACACGTGTCACGTAGAAAAGTATTTAGCGCTTTTAAAAGTGGAAAAAAATGAATGTACTAATTTGGATTCGAACTCGTAGCTGCCTATGTGAGAAAACATATAAGTTTCAGCGGCCTAACGCAGTGCGCCATAGCATCGCAACCGTAAGTGTGGGGCATGGTTTTATATCAACTTAAACGTTACACAGCGTCTCTTAAAATGAAGAGGCAGCCAGATCAACTGGTGACCACACCACACTGCGTGCAAATAACTCACAAGTTGCTCTTGCTCAGAAATTGTCTTTACTTTGTTTGATTCCCACAAAAATACACGCCTTGTATGTTTGTCAATTGTAAGCACGTTTAAATCCACCTGAAACTCAAATGTCCATCTCTGACAAAACTAAGTCTCAGCTATCTCATACATCATATCTTTAAAACAGGAGGCAGTCAGATCCAGTTGTGACCACTGTAGCCTTAAGCTACTAACATTAATATAAATTATATAGGCTATTTGTGTTAGTAGCTTCAACTTTGAGGTTATAGGCTACTTAACACCTCCTTTGGTCACCACTCCTTCCAGTTCTCAGCTGCAGATGACTGAAATGAACTACAAAAAAACCTTTGAAATTCATAACCCTTATCCCACTTACTGACTTTAAAGTACGGCTGCCTGCGCACCTGTCTGATGACTGTACGTGCTTACTGTTCTGCATCTGCACTGTACTATTCATTCAGCACACACGTGTATGTGAAATCATGTTATTTATTATTTGTTTTGTCAGAGATGGACATTTGAGTTTCAGGTGGATTTAAACGTGCTTACAATTGACAAACATACAGGGCGTGTATTTTGTGGGAATTAAACAAAATAAAGACAATTTCTGAGCAAGAGCAATTTGTCAGTTATTTGCACGCAGTGTGGTGTGGTCACCAGTTGATCTGGCTGCCTCTTCATTTTAAGAGACGCTGTGTGACATTTGAGTTGATATCAAGTCATGCCCGGTATCTTTTGATGCGATGCTATGGCGCGCTACGTTAGGCCCCTAAAACTTATATGTTTTCTCACATAGGCAGCTACGAGTTCGAATCCAAGTTATTACTCATTATTCATTTTTTTTCTACTTTTAAAAGCGCTAAATACTTTTCTACGTGACACGTGTTTACTTAAACAGGCTCTGAAGACGAATAGGTGTATTTAATAAATCGTATTCTTGACATTAACAGGAAGAGCAACGCTGTGTTTGTTGTCCCTAACAGCAAACCACGGTCCTAACGCGACGGACAAGTTTCCTCAGACTAGATTCCAAAGAGAATTCAGAGAAGTAATGAACACGTCGTTATGTTGAACATTTTAATGACAACTTAACAAAAAGGCATTCACGCGGACAGCTACGTATTCTCTTCCTGTTTTCAACAGCTGTCGTCACTACGACAACAACAGACGCTTTGGCTGACGGTGTTTCGGTTTAACTGGTTTTTGAGTTAACTGGTGATAGAGGCAGATGTGGTGTAGGCGTGGTCTCTCAGGACCCATTCCCGACTAACCAGGAAATAAACATTATTATCGCTTTCCTTCTATTTCACATTTATTTGTCAGTGTCTTGTGAAACTTTACGATAAAAACGAGTTGCTGAGCATTAATTCCTGCCCCGACAGACATTTATG
This sequence comes from Etheostoma spectabile, assembly GCF_008692095.1. NCBI lineage: Eukaryota > Metazoa > Chordata > Actinopteri > Perciformes > Percidae > Etheostoma > Etheostoma spectabile. The sequence goes on from NW_022604326.1 coordinate 3,920, forward strand.
CAAACACTTGCCGTTGTCGTTACGAACTATCATCCGTTGTCTGGCGACTGTGTCTCTTACTGCACGTCACGGTACACCCCGATCGACTTGTGACTATAACACTTCACCGTTAAAGCACTGTTTCTGAAATGTAAGCAAACTGGTGTATTATATAGGCATACTGTTGGAATGATAAATGTGTCGATGTATGTTAGCGGGGGACGTTTCATGTTATCTGTTATTTATTTGACCCTATCACTTCTATGTTTCGAAATGGGATTTTTTCATATAGGCCTACTGACTCAACTCAACTTCAGATATCATTCATAGCATGATGTATGTAATATTTAAGGCATAGTGAAGTTTTGGATATTTTAAATTACACTATCTGGAATGTTTTTGTAATTATGGATATCTAAACTTAAAATAACTATTAACAATTGGATTGTACATATCTGAAATTGCATTGTTTCCTAACTATAATGTTGCAACTATTCAGAAATTCATAAGATTGACTTTCTACAACCAACACTTGCTCGAACTCCGGCACTTCAAGTCAATTCTACAATATGTGCCAGACACCCAGAGCAATAAAAAATACGTTTCTCTCCGACCCACTGTGCTATATGCAATATGCGTTTCAATAAGCGAGAGGTATCATTTGTATCTGGATGAATGAGTAGGCATTCTGCACATTAAGGAACGTGATTGTAAGGTTGCAACTTAACATAACCCATCGTAGCCTACATAAATATAATTACATCTAGCCTATAAATGCCTATGTATCACAACGTAATCTGAGCGGATGCACATGTTGCCACATCTGCATTCAGCTGGGTGTAAACCTCATATGTAGCTTATGTTTTACTTACAGGCTGTATTGAAATGTAACAGATATCAAACACGTAATCCATGTTGTAGTAGGCCTACTGTTATTAAATTAACTTGTGATGCCGTTGCAAGAACGAAGACCACAACGTAGGTAGCTGCAGTGATGCCTGTTTGAAATACTGCAAACGTCAATAAATCGACAAAATGTTCATGCTGTCATATTTGTGTCATAATTGTGTTTAAAGTAATGGTAATGACGTTTAGCATTGAGTCAATGTATTTCCTTTAACACGACCTAGATCTTACATTGCATATTGAGTTTGAATTTGTGCACCATGTTGACGTGTGGAAACTTTGGTTTTATTTTCTACAACACAGCTGTTGTGTTGCCCATGTTAAATATTAGGTATTTGTAAGTGTAAATGAATCGATATGAGCCTATGACCGATGCTAGTACTTGTTGTGACACAAGTTAATCGGAGCGCACTGAGCGCTGTTCTGCTTATTTCAGCGGTCTTTATTTGTGTTCCATCTGCAGAGTCAGCAAACACTTCAGAAGGTTTAATAAACGTCATTACCAACACTTTAAACACAATTATGACACAAATAATGACAGCATGAACATTTTGACGATTTATTGACGTTTGCAGTATTTCAAACAGGCATCACTGCAGCTACCTACGTAATCATTTCTGCGGAGTTTCTCATGGCACACCTACACCACATCTGCCTCTATCACCAGTTAACTTAAAAACCAGTTAAACCGAAACACCGGCCCACCTGTCTTTCTTGAATGTAGATCTTCAAACGGAGAAATGAAAATAAGAATTCCAAAAAACAAAAAACGGTCCGTTATTTGAAATTGGTTTACTCGTTTTTCGACTTCAGAAACCAAAACGGAAGAACGGCTCTCTTTTTACCGTCTCTTTGTTTTTGGTTTGAAACGACAAACGAAAAACGGTGGTTTTCTCCTTATTTTGTTTTGTGGTTCAAACGAAAAAACAAACCATCAAAACGTACACGGACCCCACTAGCGGCCTCGAGCTCTTCTGTTGTGAAAGCATCTTTAGGTAGGGGCATTTTCTAGTTGCCTTTGTTTTCGTGGTTTGTGTGGTTTTCTGTTGGTATCGTGTGGGTTTGGTTGTGTTGTGTGTATATGCAGCGCGTTTGCCGAACGCTGCTCACGTAATGTCAAATTATTAAGTTTTTTTTCTTTGTGCATCGCGTTTGTCTGCTTGGTTACTGCAGTCAGGGCTGTAGCCTACGGAGCAGCTGCTGGATGTCTAATAAGGAAACTCATGACAACAACATGGACATCGTGTTTCTCCAGAACCAACACTCTGCCTTTATTGGCATTTACACTGATTCTGAGGACAGTAATAGAAGGTAGGCCTTTTTTTTTTAAACGATCATATTACTGTGGCAGTAACGGAGTTAAAACCTTTAACACCTTGTCCACATCCGTTACAACAGCATGTTTCCCAGCATTCATTTTTTTTGTTCCCAGAACGTTCGTTTTTGGTTACAGCGAACGTTCTCGGAACGTTCCCCTAACGTTCTCTAAAAGTTCGAACATTTCGAGAACGTTGCAACCTTTAGCGAACGTTAGGCGAACATTTCGAGAACGTTGCAACCTTTAGCGAACGTTAGGCGAACATTTCGAGAACGTTGCAACCTTTAGCGAACGTTACGGAACAGTCCCTTAACGTTGCAACCTTTAAAGAACGTTAGGGGGACGTTCGCTGTAACCATAAACGAACGTTCCCAGAACGTTAACAAAAGATTACATTCCCCTAACCTTTCAAAAAACTAACACCCATACCATTTGTGTGTATGTATGTACTATACACACACACGTACATACATACAAAAGTTATATTAGTAGGAATGAATGAACAGGAAAACATGATGGCAGTACAAAACTTTAATTTCCAAACAACAACAAAAATAAAGATGTAGTGCAAATGTAGTGCAAGATGCATAAAGAAGTTTGTAAAGTGTGTGCAAAATAAATCACTAAAATTTTTTTAATATATATTAATACAAAAATTTAAAAGGGGCTCCATGGTTTCACGGCTCAGTCCTTCTCAGCTGGCCTATAAAGAAATAAACAAAAGTTAGACATGTAATACTAAGAATGAACACATTGACAAAAGATTTTTTTTATGAACTTTATTATGAACATCACGCAGAACTTCAATTTACCGTCTGTGTGTGTCCTCGTATAAATATTAACAATGTCCTCGTATAGATAAAAGTGAGGGTAGGCTACACAAATAAAAATTGTTTTATTGAAATCACAATACAATAAAATACAATTCAGAGGCGTGATCACGACAATAATGATTGTCTGTCTTTGAAGAGAGACAATCATTATTTATTACAAGCCTCTAAATTACTTACACTTTTATTGGCAGACATAGCCTACTAAGCCAGGTTTGACTATGTTCAAAATAGTGACATAGGCTACAAAGAGGGTTCTTTTATTGGACAATAACCAAATTTGCACGTGTTATCTGGCAACAAAGGATGACACGAGCCTGAATGCACAAAAGTATTTTTTAAACAAGTAACTAAAACGTGATGATGAGATGTAACGGTTAGGAGTGAAACAGTGTGGAGAGTGTATGTAACGTGTGGATTAGTTGTAGTGAGTTTAAATTTAGCAAACCAAAGTCCTTTCCTAATGCTCTTCAAAAGCACGTGTTCAAACAAAGACCCTACTCAACTTCTCCCAACTGTTTTTGTTTTGAGTACATAGTCCAACATTTCAATGTGCCAGATTTAGCCCTGCATGGCGCTTTTCCACAGCGTGGGATCTACTCGACTCGACTCGCCTTTTGTGGTTTTCCATTACAAAAAAAAGTCCCTGGGACCTGCTACCAGCTACTTCTTTTAGTAGGCTACTACCTCAGTCGAGGTTCCAAGTTTATTTTTCTTTATTTCTTTTATTTTTTTTTGTTGAGTTTTAGTTATTTATAGTCCACAAACTAATGCAATTTATACAGTTGAAAATGACAACAGAAAGCCCTTCTGACTACATGGCTGCATTGCTGGCTTCCTACATGTGCAATCATGCTGATACAGCTGACTGGCTCAAAGAAGTAGCAGTAGAGATTGTTGGACAGCTGGCACAGCATAAACAAAGAGTAGGCCTATTTCTATTTACTAAGTGTTAAGAAACAAATGCACATTTTGCACAACCTGCAAATCAGTTTGAATTTTTAGAACTTTTACCAAATGTGAAACCTTATAGCAAGTTGCTGTAGCCAAAAACGAACGTTCCCGGAACGTTAGGAAAACCTTCCAATTAACCAGCAAACAACCAAAATACAACCAAAACAAACCTTCAGGGAACGTTCCCGCAACCAACCTTATAACATTATCACATCTGTTCAAATTATTGGTTTGCATCACCTTTTCACCTGGGTTTTTGGGACTTTGGCAGAGATGGGGTTATCCTGGGAGTAAACACTTTCTGTTGACCGCCACACTAACACACTAATTTGGACTCACAAAGAATCTTAACATTTGGCACCTGCAGTGCTAGTTGTATTTTGAAGCAATAAAGCACTGCAATACAATCGCGAGCGCGTCACAGTGGCCCTCGTTTTATGAAACGTGTGTACGACCTAAAACAGGCGTAGGGCGGGCGTATGACGATTCCTACGCAAGGCAAGACCTTTATCAATTTAAACGTAAGCGTAGGACGCAAAATAATCTCATGTCTGGTCTGAATTTGTGTACGCAAGTTTTTGAGTCTGTGTGGTCTTGCGGTACAGCAATAAGTTGATCACTTATAAACTCTGGTACTGTGTGATTATTTAAATATAGGTAGACCTACATGTAGGCCTAAGAGATTGCAATGTAAGCCTGTTTATTACTATTAGGAGTATAGCATTAAATAAACTTCAGCTGGTGTCTGATTTACTACGGCAACTCTGTAGTAGTAATTACTTACTAGACGTGATTCCTAAAAGAAATAGGCCTTATACTTATTTAATGATAATTACATTATTGAAGACTGGAAGTGCCTGAAACGATGATAGTTAGAAATGTAGGTGAGTCAAATTTAGGTAGAAATGGTTTATTTCAATATAATAGCATTCTTCTTAAAACAAATACACTCCTAGTTACCTTAAAATTCGCAAATGAAAAGGGGAAGTGGGCAGATGTGGTAAGCGATATAAGACGCCAGGAGATCGGCTTATGCTGCTGTATCACTAGTGGCATACCATCAGCCACTTTTCAATCTCTGCGTCACTCAAGCCAGCTAGGTTTCCAAACCATCATTTAGAAAAATCCTGAATTTCTCCTACAATTTTCCTGAATTCATGTGTGTTTATACTTGTGTTTTGAACCTGATTGTCTGATGACGTTTTATGCACCTTACAGCTCTCCAGGTTATTGGAGGAAACATAACCGTTGTGCAAGGAGAGACCGCTATCTTACCCTGCAAACTCATTGACACCACGGAGCACCTAACCCAGATTTCATGGCAGAAGATGACCAGAGGAAACCCCATAAATGTTAATTTCTTTACCGTCTTGGACGTAGATGGACCACAGTTTGTCAACGGACGGGATGATCGATTTAAATTTATCGGGAACTTTAAAGAAAACATTGCAACTCTGCAGTTATCCAATGTCAAACTGATGGATGAAGGCACCTACACGTGTATCTTTACTTTGTTCCCCAGTGGAAATCACAAGACAGACATACCTCTAAACTTGCTTGGTATAACGTTTATTTTTTTTTAAATATGTGTTTGTGCAACGAATTGTTCTTACCGTCATGCTTGCATATTGACTTTTATATGTACTGGAACTTTCCTAGTGCCTCCGGTCTCAAGCCTGGAGGATAATCATCCTACTTTGGGAAATGAAGAGGTTTCCCTCGTCACTTGCATAGCTGCTAGTTCCAAGCCTCCTGCACTGGTAAGGTGGCTTGTGGGTTCTCTGGAGAAACAGTGAGGGAAACGACCAACTTCACCCAGCATGCCAATGGTACGACTACCACAACCAGCTCGCTGTTTGGAGTACCTACCAAAGAAGTCAACGGTCATTCTGTCCAGTGCGTCGTCACCCAGCAGCCACGTTGGAAGAAGAAACCTTGTCCTTCGACATACAGGTCTACTGTGAGTATACTTACTCATATTACTTATTATATTATTTTTTGTTATTTATTAAATTCTCCATCATGAATGATGTAGTTTAATTCCTTTGTTTTACTGCTTGTTACTGCTTTTTATGGTGCAAGAAGGCTCTGGGGTCTCATTTACAGTGATGGGAATAACGGGTTATAAAATAACAGCGTTACTAACAGCGTTGCATTTTCTTTAACAAAAAGATACATTTGTGCTAAACATGTAACTGATTTTTCACAAGAAGTCAGTCATTGGAGAAAAGCTCATGGACCGTCAGTTTCATATTATGCATTCATGCTTGCAAAGCCACTCGCCATCTACATCACGTCTGTGAAATGTGCAGAAATGTGCCCATGTCACTCTTCATTTGAAAAGTTTACTATCAGGGATTCTAGTTTTGCTCAAGTGTATTTTATTAGTGTATGGCCTAAACTGAACAGCTAACTAAGTGTAAAGAATTTCTGCCTGTCTGTCCTTTTGATTGTATTCGACAACTGTTCATCTGACTGACTTATGAACTATAAATGTTAACATTAAAAATGTACGTGTAAATTTTATTTTTTAGCAATAATAACATGATCCTACTTGCTTGTGCACTATGACATGTCAGATGTATTGGTCAGCACCCAAGGAGGCAAAATGCCTATTGTCAAGTTGTTTAGAGGAAAGGTTGTAGAAAAATCTGCTTGCAGCACACCAGAGGCCAAGCCCACAGCCCAATCCGATCAGGCACATTTTGAATGGGTGTGACGCCCAGCAATGTGTGGTCACATAATGTATTTCATTTTGGATGTTTTGAATAGCGAGTATATGATGTATATTGTTTTATAAGAGCCTCAATTCTTGCGTTTGGTGTAAATTTAGTTTGTAGGTTATATACCAAAGTTCACCACAAGGGGGCCACGCCTCCCAGTGAAACGGCATATTGTGGTTTTAGCCTCTCGTCTTCAGTCTGGCAGAAGCGAGAGAAGGAAACACACTACTTGTTGCCGGTCTCATCATTTTCCTGTTCTTTTCAGGTTAGTTGCTGATAAAAACACACATTTGTGACCGAAATAAGGTCAACACTTGATAAGAATGCTTTTCCGTGTTTGATACTGGATAAAGAGTGTAATTATGAGTTGTTTAGAGAAACACAAAGTAACGTGGTCGGAATGCTAACGCTAAAGCCGAGTAAGCTAGCTGCACTCGCATAACGTGTCACAGTGGGTATATTGTCCCGTTTTGAGGCTCCTTTGTTATTTCAAGTAATGTTAAATGTTGTTCAAGCGAGTGTGTATTTGAAAGATTGTGAAGATGTATTGAGTTAACTGTTATCTGTGTAATATCTCACGCCAGCTGTACCATTTTGTTAACATAATTAACAGCATCTTGCTAATCTGTTAGCGCCCACTTCGCGTGTTAGGAATCATAGTGGCAACGAGTAACGTTGTAGTTATCTAGCTTAGTACAGCTATCAAATCTGTAAGCAGCAGACAAGAGAAAACTGAGTTTGAGTTATGTGGTGATGATACTAACTTAAAGATGTTCTGTTGAGAAGAATTGTGAAATTGAGAATACATTGAGAAGACATGTTTATGTGAAAAATAAAGTCTGGCAGAAGCGAGAGAAGAAACACACTACATGTTGCCGGTCTCATCATTTTCCTGTTCTTTTCAGAACAACATTTAATCTGTCCACAGGCCTCACGCCCGGGGCCTGTTACAGATTCTTGGGGGCTCGTGCCGGGATTGGCTCTTCATGCTCTGAGACGCTGATCCTGAAACTGTGATTGAGAGGCTGAGCTGGTGGTGCAGTGCCTAGTGCTGGAGGTGAGCAGCTGCTGTCCATGAGAAGTGCAACCCACTGGAGGAGGGTAGCTGAAGCTGGTGCTGAGGGACCTGCTGTAAAGGACTGAAGAAGACATTGCGATGGGCCGACAAGGAGAGGAAGAGCCTGGTGTGGGACATCAGGAAGAGCCTGCTTTTACTGTCGCCTAATGAACTTTTCCAGATCGCTACTAATGTGGGCCCAGTTCCAGACAAGGATTCATCAGAGCTTTCTAGTGAGATGCAGAGGGGTGCTTTGAATACATCCATGCTCGAATGTACAGTAAGAACCTTTTAGACACTGAGGACAGAGGGTTGGGAGAATTGTTAGCACTAAAAGATGAGGTGGACGAGATTGTACAGTCCCGTGGTGTTACCGTCCCTCCTGTCAAGTTAGCCCATCCAGCCACAGCTAATGAACCATTGATTGAAGCAGTAAGTGTAACCACTACTGCCACCGTGAACACACAGCCAGTCATTGACACAACCAATGCTGCTACACTTAGCAATGTAATGTGTTACCAGAAATGTACAGCAAATGCTTTGAACTATGATGATTTGAGTAAGAAACTCCTCCAGTTTGTGAATATGCCCACACCACAGGCCACAGCACAACCTAAAATTGCACAACCTTTTCCAGTGAACAGTGCGCCACTACACAGTAGAACACAGCCAGATGCTGCCATATACCAGCCACCAGAAAAGGGGTGTCCCTAAAAGATCTCCCCTACATTCAGCGCCGTGAATTTAAGGTACAAGGAGGCCAAATTGGGGATCACTCATCTGATATTAGTTACAACAGTGTGTGTAGGCAGATGGAAGAGGGAGTTAAAGATAACTTCACTGATTCAGAGGTAGTGAGAGGTGTGCTTAGGATCATAAAACCAGGGGATTTCAAGGACATGCTTGTTAATAAGGAAGATATGACTGTAGCAGAGCTCAGGGGATTCTTGCAGTCACACTTGGGGGAAAGAAATAGCACAGAACTATTTCAAGAGCTAATGTGCGCAAAACAAAGCGAGCATGAGACCCCTCAGCAATTCCTCTATCGAGTTATTGGACTGAAGCAAAGAATCTTGTTCTCATCGAAACAAACGGAAGCTGGGATTAAGTATAGCCCAGACACAGTCCAAGATGTCTTTCTGCACACCGTATATCAAGGGATAGGACACAAACACAATGACATCCGCAGGGAGTTGAAACCCTTACTTTTAGATCACATGGTGACCGATGAGACAATCTTGAAGCACGTCATGAAAATCACAAGTGATGAAAGTGAAAGACAGCGTAGGTTGGGTCCTACACAACGCCAGAAACATGCCGCTGCACATAGTGCTCAAGTTGAGAATGGAATTGTGGAACAGCCACACGTAAAGAAAGGAACTGTGGAGCAGAAAGCCAAAACAGATACAGTGCAACAGCTCACAGAGAAAATAGATGTGCTCACCAAGCTAGTAGACACCCTTGCAGAAAAGTACAGAGAGACCAACCTGTCACTGTTCACCTACAAAAACCCAAATTACCAAAAAAGAGAGATCCTATGGTTGTCCAAGGTGTGTAGAGCAGGTTTGCGGGACTGTAGACACTGTTTTCTTTGCGGCGAAGAGGGCCACAGAGCTAGAGGCTGTCTAAAACACCATAGGCATCAGGGAAACGCCAACCGGTTGCTGAGGGGGGACAGACAGTAACCGGAGCCCTTACCACGTCCCACTTGACAGGTGCAGAAGCAGGGTTAAACATCCGCCAGTGGATCAGTATGAATAAGCTAGACACAACCACTGAGACAGCTAAGGTAAACAAAAAACGTAATAGTAAGAAAACTACTGTTACGCCTGAACAAGACCCCGCAGCTTCCAGCAATGTACAAATTGCCAAACTAATAGGTAGAAAAGCTTTAACTAAGTGCATCCTTAATGGCCTAGCAGTTAATGTGCTAGTAGACACTGGAGCTCAAGTCAGCATGATAGATAGACCCTGGAAGGACAAATACTTACCTGACCTTGACATGCGCCCTCTTTCAGAGCTCATTGACCTATTGAAAGACAAAAGGAAGTTGGAAGTGTACGCGGTAAATGGAGAAGTCATTCCCTTTGATGGTTGGGTCATCATCACTGTGAACTTGCCTGGTAATGAGGACCCTGACTTATCAATTAATGTACCCTTCCTTGTGAGTTCATTATCACTCGAAATGCCACTGATAGGCTTTAATGTGGTGGAAGTGGTAATCCAGGGAAAACCAGAGAAATTAGGCCCCACTTTAACCCAACTGCTAGGTGGAGCCATGTCCATTCCTGATGAGACAGCACAGACTATTGTAAACTTTGTACAAACCAGAAAAACAGTTGCACAACAGGGACGCTTAAGAATAGGGCAGAAAGAGAGAATAATCCCTGCGGGTAGTGTAACCTGGGTGAAGTGTAGAGTGCCTCCTCAGCTTGACCCCTCTGACTCATTAGTATTGTTTGAACCAGAGGAAAGTTGCGTACAGCTACAGCAACTAGACATAGGTGAGGGCTTGCTTGAGATTCAGAATGAGAGGAACCCCTACGTAGCTGTGCCTCTAGGGAACCCTACAAAACATGACATCATCCTGCCTAGAAAATCCCCACTTGGCAGTATTCAGCTCAAAAAAATAGTTGAAACTGACTTGCCTGATAAAGAAGGAGTGACGGTTCAGGGTATCATGACTACCCCATCTGACTCAGCCAGAATACCCACACGGTGGCAACCACCAGTTGATGTAAGTCACCTCAACGAGGAGCAACAACAGACTGTAAGAGAAATGCTGTATGAAGAGTCGCCTGCTTTCGCCAGAGATGCTGATGATATTGGCTGTATTCCAAGTTTACACATGTCAATAACCCTCAGAGATGACATTCCGTACAGAAAGCCTACTCTTCTATTCCAAAACCACTTTTCGCGGAAGTAAAGGAGTACATCCAAGACCTCTTAGCAAAAGGATGGATCATCAAGTCGAAGTCCCCTTACGCAGCCCCTGTTGTGTGCGTCCGAAAAAAGGACGGCTCGCTGCGCCTTTGTATTGACTATCGATTGTTGAACCAGAAGACTATCCCTGACAGACACCCCACTACCTCGGATCCAAGATCTGACCGACACTCTTGGGGGACACTCTTGGTTCAGTATCCTTGATCAGGGTAAGGCGTACCACCAAGGGTTCATGGCAGAAGGCTCAGACACGTCACAGCATTTGTAACTCCCTGGGGTTTATACGAGTGGGTACGGATACCCTTTGGCCTCTCCAATGCCCCTGCAGCTTTTCAAAGGAGTATGGAAGAGATGCTGGACTCACTCAGAGACGAATGCTGTATCCCCTATCTGGATGACATCCTGTGTTATTCAAAACCTTCGAGGAGCATGTCGAGGGAGTCCGCAAAGTCCTGAGAGCACTTCAAAAACATGGCGTAAAGTTAAGACCTGAAAAATGTGAACTGTTTCGCCGACAGGTGAGGTACGTTGGTCGGATTGTCTCAGCAGAAGGGGTGCACATCGACCCAAAGGATTTGGAAGCGGTTCAGTTGCTCAAGAAAAAAAAAGCAGAGACAGTTGGTGATGTGAGACCTTTTGGGCTTTCTCAGCTACTATCGCAGTTACATCCAGGATTTCTCACGCATTGCGCACCTGTGTATGAGCTGCTCAAAATTCAAAACAGTGCACATCAACAAGGCAGCCGCCACCAAGTAAAGACCAAGGGCCCTCAGCTGTCATCCAAGACTCCTGTGGAGTGGACTAGTGAACACCAGAGAGTACTGGAGCTCCTCATCGACAGGCTCACCAATCCTCCAGTTTTGGCTTCCCAGACTTCAGCCTACCATTCTTGCTCCACACAGACGCCTCCGAACAGGGTCTTGGCGCTGTACTCTACCAACATCAAGATGGTAAACTGAGAGTCATAGGTTACGGTTCCAGAACACTGACCCCGGCTGAAAAGAACTACCGTCTGCACAGTGGGAAATTGGAGTTTTTGGCACTTAAATGGGCAGTGTGTGAAAAGTTTAGAGACTATCTGTTCTATGCCCCACACTTTACCATTTACACCGATAACAATCCACTTACTTATGTCATGAGTACTGCCAAGCTCAATGCAGTTGGACATCGGTGGTTGGAGAGTTGGCTGACTTCAGGTTCGAGATAAAGTACAGACCCGGAAAGATGAATACTGATGCTGACACGTTGTCTCGTGTGCCCCTCGACATCAACAAGTATGTGATAGAATGTACTGAGGAGTTGTCGCAGGAAGTGGTGGAAGCCACCTGGAATGGGACTAAGCAGCTCAGGAACAGGATGTAGCGTGGGTTGCTGCACTCTCTCTCACCACAACGTCAACAACGAACCCCGGCACCTCTCCCAGCCATCAGTAGTGAGGAGATGGCCAAAGCTCAAGGGAAGACCAAGCACTCGGAGAGATCATTAAACTAAAGGAGACCAACGCAGTACTACAAGTGACACACGACTAACCGTGAATAAAGCAGCAAGGAAACTCCTTCATGAATGGAGCAAATTGCACTTAGAAAGGGACTTCTTTACAGACAGACCAGTGAAAGACAGCAAGTAGTCCTCCCGCCGTATACAAACCCCTGGTGTTAAAGTCTCTCCACGACGATATGGGACACATCGGTACAGAGAGAGTATTGTCCCTAGCTAGAGAAAGGTTTTACTGGCCATATATGAAGAAAGAAGTAGAGGAATATGTCACGAGAAGATGTCCGTGCATAAAACAAAAGAAACCAACAGTACATGTTCGCGCTCCAATGGGCACCATCACTTCAAACTCACCATTGGACCTTGTGTGCATAGACTACCTGCACCTGGAACCCAGTCGAGGTGGATATGAGTATATCCTGGTCGTAGTGGATCATTTTACAAGGTTTGCGCAAGCATATCCGACCAAAAACAAATCTGGACGGACAGCAGCTGACCGCATCTTTGAAGAATTCATCCCACGCTTGGATATCCTGGGAAGCTACATCACGACCAGGGTCGTGAGTTTGAAAACGAACTTTTCAGGACCCTACGGGAGAAATCCGGAGTTGGACACTCGCGAACAACGCCATATCACCCACAGGGGAATCGGCAGAACGGTTCAATAGAACCCTCTTGCAGATGCTCAGGACACTTACTGATAAAGAAAAAGAGCGGTGGAAGATCATCTCCAAGGAACCGTGCATGCTTATAACTGTACGCGACACGAGTCAACAGGATACTCCCCCTATTTTCTGCTGTACGGACACCATCCTCGTCTCCCTGTAGACTTATTGTTTTGGTCTAATGGCTGAGAAAACCACAGTATCACACAAAAGTTATGCAGAAAAATGGGCTGAGAGAATGACTGAGGCGTACAGGATAGCCAGTGAGAACAGTAAGCTGTCAAGTGCACGAGGCAAGTCTTATTACGACAAAGACTTAAGGGTGTGGTTGCATCCCGGGGACAGAGTACTTGTGTAGGAATCTCAGTGAGCGAGGGGGCCCGGGGAAACTCAGGTCATACTGGGAAAGGAACATCTATGTAGTCAAAGAACAGGTAGCAGACAACCCTGTGTATGTAGTCTACCCTGAGACAGGAGAAAACCGTAAGACCAGAGTCCTACACCGTAACTTACTGCTATTAGTTAATGACCTTCCTGTTGAAGCCCGCCACAAAGGTTAGAACAAGTACCAAAGAGACAAACCAGACGGAGGCTAACCTTGCAGGACAAAACTTTGGGGAAACGCCCAAGTGACCCAAGTGATTCAGAGTCAGAGGAAAGCACTACTAGGTATTGGTTAAGGGTTCCTGTGGAGGAAAGAGATCAGGAAAGACAGAACACTTACCATTATTTACCTACTATGATCCAGAGGGATCCAGTGCCCGCAGAAAACAACAGGCCTCACCAGCAGCTGTTAGTCAGAAAGACAACTTACCACCTGTGTGAGAGACAGACCTGGTAACCTTCCAGTCAGGAAGCACCAAAAATCCCAGAGATAGTCAGTCTGTGACACAGTCACTACCTTATTCAGGACCAGCCGAATACAGTGGGGAGATGATGAGTCTGTAGCCGTTGGTATGGAGAGATGTTTGGATGATGTGAAGCAGACACATCCACTCAAGTAGAAGGTCGGCAAGAGAGAGAAGGCCAAGGCAGATGTTCAATATCAGACACTAGGCGAACCATCACTGCAACCACGCCCCCACTGTCAACACAGTCACCACACTCACCTCACCTACATACCTGCATGGCCAACGCCTTATCAGTTACCACAACTAACAGGTGTTGCACCTTACATCACATATCCTTACATGCCCCACACACACACCACACCATGGTGGTGTTAAATGATTAAATGCGTGTTGAGCTATTCTAGAACATAGAGGTTTTCAAATGTCAGAAGCCATTTCTATTTTTGTCAGGGAGCGTGTGACGCCCAGCAATGTGTGGTCACATAATGTATTTCATTTTGGATGTTTTGAATAGTAAGTATATGATGTATATTGTTTTATGAGAGCCTCAATTTTACGTTTGGTGTGTATAATAGTTTGTAGGTTTTATACCAAAGTTCACCACAAGGGGGCCGCGCCTCCCAGTGAGACGGCATATTGTGGTTTTAGCCTCTCGTCTTCAGTCTGGCAGAAGCGAGAGAAGGAAACACACTACATGTTGCCGGTCTCATCATTTTCCTGTTCTTTTCAGGTTAGTTGCTGATAAAAACACACATTTGTGACCGAAATAGGTCAACACTTGATAAGACTGCTTTCCGTGTTGAACTGGGGAAAAGTGTAATTATGAGTTGTTTAGAGAAACACAAAGTAACGTGGTCGGAATGCTAACGCTAAAGCGAGTAAGCTAGCTGCACTCGCATAACGTGTCACAGTGGGTATATTGTCCCGTTTTGAGGCTCCTTTGTTATTTCAAGTAATGTTAAATGTTGTTCAAGCGCAGTGTGTATTTGAAAGATTGTGAAGATGTATTGAGTTAACTGTTATCTGTGTAATATCTCACGCCAGCTGTACCATTTTGTTAACATAATTAACAGCATCTTGCTAATCTGTTAGCGCCCAACTTGCGTGTTAGGAATCATAGTGGCAACGAGTAACGTTGTAGTTATCTAGCTTAGTACAGCTATCAAATCTGTAAGCAGCAGACAAGAGAAAAACTGAGTTTGAGTTATGTGGTGATGATACTAACTTAAAGATGTTCTGTTGAGAAGAATTGTGAAATTGAGAATACATTGAGAAGACATGTTTATGTGAAAAATAAAGTCTGGCAGAAGCGAGAGAAGGAAACACACTACATGTTGCCGGTCTCATCATTTTCCTGTTCTTTTCAGAACAACATTTTAATCTGTCCACAGGCCTCACGCCCGGGGCCTGTTACATGGGCACTGCACTAGTAATTTAAAATGGCTAAAACAACCAGATTCTTTTGATGACACAACCAGGGGAATCCTTTCCAATTCACCCAAGTGTGAAAAATGCTCTTTACGACAAACAGTAAGGGATCAGGCATGGAAATTATTTCCTAATATACGGGGAAAAAATATACAGTCGTGGTCAAAAAGTTTGAGAATGCACCAAATATTAATTTTCACAAGTCTGCTGCCTCAAGTTTTATGATGGCAATTTGCATGTACTCCGAATGTTATGTAGAGGTGATCAGATGAACGGCAATTAATGCCAAAGTAGCCATCTTTCACTAAAAATGAACTTAATGTTAAAAACATTTCCACGTGCATTTTAGCCCTGCCACAACGGACCAGCGGACATCATGTCAGTGATTATTTTGTTCACCACAAGTGAGAGTGTTGATGAGGACCAGGCTGAGATCACTCTGTCATGCTGGTTGAGTTAGAAAAACAGACTGGAAGCTTTATAAGGAGGGTGGTGGATGGTGGTGCATGAAACCATTGTTCCTCTGTTAACCACTGGTTACCTGCAAAGAAACACGTGCTGTCATCATTGCTTTG